>NW_027602462.1:0-35389 GCF_053455715.1 Rhinoraja longicauda
AGTAATAGTTGCAGTTTTCTGTATGTCCTCCGGTCGCACCGGAATCTGATGGTATCCTCGCACCAAATCGATTTTGGAAAACACCACCGCTCCTTCCAGCCCAGGTGAAAAGTCCTGTAGGTGCGGTATGGGGTAGCGATCAGCCGTGGTGACAGCATTGAGACGCCGATAATCGCCACATGGTCTCCACCCCCCAGATGCCTTGGAGACCATGTGTAACGGCGAGGCCCACGGGCTGTCAGACTGACGGACAATTCCCATTTCTTCCATCTTCCTGAACTCCGCCCTTGCCACCACCAGTTTGTCTGGCGGTAGTCTCCTGGCCCGAGCGAAAACGGGAGGGCCTTCGGTGCGGATGTGATGGACCACACCGTGCTTAGCCGAAGGTGTGTCAAAACGTTGGACGAGCAGCTCTGGAAACTCTGCCAGAATCGCAGCATACGAGTCGGGGGCCGCGACGACGGCCTGGACAGTAGGGCTGGGCGAGGAGGCGATTGTCGGAGCGACGTGCTCATCTTCGGCAGAGGGTCGGAGGTCGTTACCGCGGACATCAGGAACCAGTGAAAAAGCCCAGAGAAAATCTGCGCCCAGGATCGCTTGTTTGACGTCGGCTATGATGAATGGCCATTCGTACGTGCGGAGGCCTAACACAAGGGACATCTTCCGTGTACCGAAAGTGCGAATTGGGCTGCCATTAACCGCGATGAGGGTGGGACCTGTCTTACCCGATCTGGTTTCGAGGTCGGTCGGCGGCACTATGCTGACGATGGCTCCCGTGTCTACCAAAAATTCTGTGTCCGTGAATCGATCATGGACATAGAGGCGCCGGTTCTGGCCAATCGTAACTGCCCCTATGTACGATCGGCCGAGGCATTTCCCGCGAAGGTACAAGGCAAACGACAGTTGCGGGATCCGTTACCCCATCGTAGGTGATAATAGCACCAGCCGCGCTTGTGCGGATCTTTTTGGCGGGCTTTCGGAGAATTGGCGGGAGACGTGGCGCCATCTTGCCGTCGCTGTGGCGTGGTCACTGATGTCGAGACTTTGTTGATCGAACCACTTGCCTTGTTTTTTGCCGCTATGAGCGCGTCCGCTTTCGGTGCATATGCTTTGGGGTCCTTAAAAGAACAATCCGTGAGCAGCAGTCGGACATCCTCGGGAAGTTTCTCGCGGAATGCCTGTTCGAACATAGGGCAATCCGTATGCTCACCGGCTAGCATCATCATTTCGGCCATGAGGACTGAAGGCAGTTGGTCTCCAAGATCCGGTAGGTGCAGAAGTTTTGCAGCACCGCCATGCTTATTAAACCCGAAGGTTCGCAGTAATACTTTCTTCATGGCCTCGTACTTGTTTTCCGCAGGTGGATTCACGATGAACCGCATCACGCGCTTGGTTGTGTCCGGCGATAGAGCGCTGACGAGGTAGAAGTACTTCGTGGATTCGTCCGACACCTTCTTTATATGAAATTGAGCCTCGGCGTGGATAAACCAAGCTTGCGGTGCGTGCGTCCAAAACAACGGTAGATGAACGCCTGCCGCGCTTGACTCCGGTGTGCCCTGCTCGGTCATCGTCAACGAGGCGTCGGGTTCCTGCTCAGTCGGTGATCGTCCAGATCATGTCGGGGTCACCAATATAGCGAGTCCGAAACTTGTTGGTTGTAAGAGGAGTTTATTGCAGCCGCAATATTCGAATACAGAGTTAAACAACAAGGTAAGGGACAACCAATACAAACTTACTGTCTTCCTTGAAGACTTCGCCGAACAGACTAAATCGGGCGCCAAACGCGCACATGACATCGCTGGCCAATCAGCGATGTCGCTCTCTGGACCAATCCCTATGGTCGCGTTCCCACGTGACCTCGCTGGCCAATCCGAGGGTTCGACGACCTGGACCATTCTCTATGGTCGCTACAACATCATCTCCCCCTCTGCCCCACCTGTGGGAAAGGACTTTTGATCACCCCTCCCCCAGCACCACCTCCGATGACTCGTGTCTCTGTTCCACAATCACACCTCTTTAAAGCAATTGATTTTTAAAAGGCGTCTGCTTCGTTATTCTTGAAGAAAGTCGATTCTCAATTTAATAAGGCTCTTTCATGGAGAAGACATTATCATCAGTTGGGAATCAATTGTTTCAAGAGTCTTACTTGCAACAATATAATAAACATGAAAAAAGTTTAGTGTGTGTATCAGCAGAGAGGGCAAGGAGCATGGATTTACAGGGAAGGTGTTCGTTTGGGGAACAGCGTGTCCAGTTTATTGGCTGCAAACCTTGTCAAGGGAAGACTGCAGAAAAGCACATGATCAAACACAGGGTGGCACGGTGGCGCAGCGGTAGTTACTTCCTTACATCGCCGGAGATCCAGGTTCGATACTGACTACGGGTGCTGTCTGTACAGTGTTTGGACGTTCTCACCGTGACCTGCGTGGGTTTCGTCCGGGTGCTCTGGTTTCCCACACTCCAAAGATGTGTGGGTTTGTAGGTTAATTGGATTGGTAAAATTGTAAATTGTCCCCAGTGTGTCGGATATGGGTCGAAGAGCCTACTTCTATGCTGAACCTAAAACTAAAATAAAGGAGACAGAAAGCTGGACTAAATTAATGTATGGCTGCTGACCTTTGCCTGCAGGGCACAGTCTGTACCAATTTATCAATCTTCATAGTCAAGTCAAGTCAATTTTATTTGTATAGCACATTTAAAAACAACCCACGTTGACCAAAGTGCTGCACATCTGATTAGGAAAAAAAAAAAGAACAGGTGATAGGGGACTCTCGAGTCAGGGTACAGACAAGCATTTCTGTGGGGGTGAGCGAGACTCCAGGATCGTGTGTTGTCTCCCTGGTGCCAGGGTCAAGGCTGCCTCTCTAGAGGGCAAAGGTCATTCTGGAAGGGGAGGGAGAACAGCCAGAGGTGTTCATATTGGTACCAATGACATACTGTAAGTAAGTAAGATGGGAGGTGAGGTCCCACAAAAATAATTTAACGAGTTTAGTTCAGTTTACCATTGCCACATGTACTGAGGTACAGTGAAAAGATTTTTTGTTGCATGTTGTCGGGTCATGATTACATTGCAGCCATCCAAATTGTACAGATACAGGATAAAGGGGATAATGTTTCGAGCAAGGTAAAGTCTGATTAAAGATAGCCTGAGGTATCACAAAATGCTGCAGTAACTCAGTGGGTCAGGCAGCATCTCAGGAGAGAAGGAATGGGTGAAGTTTCGGGTCGAGACCCTTCTTCAATCTGAAGAAGTGTCTCGACCCGAAACGTCACCCATTCCTTCCCTCCTGAGATGCTGCCTGAGCCGCTGAGTTACTCCAGCATTGTGTGATACCTTCGATTTGTACCAGCATCTGCAGTTGTTCTCCTACAAAGATAGTCTGAGGGTCTCCAATGAGGTAGATAGAAAGTAGTAGGGTACAAAACAGGATATCTAAGAATGTGATCTCCGGATTACTATCTGTGCGATGAGCTGATAAGGCAAGAGATAGTAAGACCATGTATTCAGTAAGTGGTCAACGAGACGGTGCAGGAGAGACGCCTTTAGATATAATCATTATTGGGCTCTCTTCCAGGGCAGGTGGGACCTGTACAAGATGCAACGGGTTGCACCTGAACTGGAGGGGGACCAATATCCTCCCAGGGGAGTTCACTTTGGGGCGGCACGGTGGCGCAGCGGTAGAGCTGCTGCCTGACAGCACCAGAGACCCAGGTTCAATCCTGACTACGGGTGCTGTCTGTACGGAGTTTGCACCTTCTCTCCATGACCTCTGGTTTCCTCCCGCACTCCAAAGACGTACAGGTTTGTAGGTTAATTGGCTTGGTAAAATAGTAAATTGTCCCTAGTGTGTGTGCGATAGTGTTAGTGTGCGGGGATCGCTGGTCAGCACGGACTCGGTGGGCCGAAGGGCCTGTTTCCGCGCTGTATCTCTAAACTAAAGTTAACTAAAAAAGATATCTGGAAACCATGAGAGGAAGGAAGGAAGGAAGGAAGGACGTGGAGCACAAAGCCTGGGATGTGTACAGTACAAGCAGACATGGACACTAGTGGGCAGACTAGTGGAATTCTCTGCCACAGAAGGTAGTTGAGGCCAGTTCATTGGCTATATTTAAAAGGGAGTTAGATGTGGCCCTTGTGGCTAAAGGGATCAGGGGGTATGGAGAGAAGGCAGGTACGGGATACTGAGTTGGATGATCAGCCATGATCATATTGAATGGCAGTACAGGCTCGAAGGGCCGAATGGCCTATTCATGCACCTATTTTCTATGTTTCTATGACACACTGCACACGGTGGTGGGACGGGCAGATTCTTGCTTCTTTTGCAATAAATCTACTTTGATGTATTTTTTTAGAATTCCAAGAAGGATGAATGAACACACGGAAGAGTCTGCTGTCCGGGAGAGAAAGAAGCAATCCAAAGAAAACAGCATACAAAATGCTGTAGGAAATGGTAAGAGTCTTAATTAGATACAGGCCCATGAAAGTAACATCACACATGGAGAACTGCGGCCACAAGTCAGAGGCTGGCTACTTTGCACTGAGCAACTTAGAACTAGTGTGATAAGGTGAGACAACTTAGAACTAGTGTGAATGGGTGATCGATGGTCGGCGTGGACTCGGTGGACTGAATTTAATAGTTTTAACTGTTTAAAGCCCCCCTCTCTACAGTCACACAATAGGTGTCTGCACCAACAATTAGTGATGGTGATGAAGTCAAAGATTGATGTCAAGTCCACCTCAGCTGAACCATCATTTAACCATTTCACCTCAAAACACCTTTGATCCTTTCCAACTTTTTTTGGTGAGCGTTTTCATGCACTCACTGGCACTTCAATAGAGTCAAGAGCATTTAATTGTCATCTGCACCAGGACGTGAACAATGAGATTCCTACCTGCTGCATCTTTACAGGCGCAATAACGCAACAACACGACAAATATACTGTAATTTATTCTAGGTAAACCAGACCATGAGAGTGCAAGCTAAAGTACATAATGCAACCCTGGTGCAAAGTCCATGGTAGTTTGTTGTTGCTGGGGTTGTGCTGTGGTCAGGGTTGTGCAATGTTCAAGAGCTTTATGATTGCTGGGAAGAAGCTGTTTTTGAACCTGGAGGTCACAGTTCTCAGGCTCCTGTATCTTCTTCCCAATGGGTGCAGCATGATGAGAATGTGGCCAGGGTGGTGTGGATCTTTGATGATGTTAGCTGCCTTCTTGAGGCAGTGCTTTCTGTAGATCCCTTCGATGGTGGGGAGGTCCATACCCGTGATGGACCGAGCGGTGTGCACCATTTTCTGCAACCTTCATTGCAAGTCGAAGCCCGCAGTGCATCTGATTTAAAAAGTCCATGGTGGTTTGTTGCTGAGGTAGCATGTGGTTAATGTTGTACAGGGTGGTTCAAGAGCCTGATAGTTGATGGGGAGAAGCTGTTCTTGAACCTGGAGGTCGTGGTTCTCAGGCTCCTGTACCTTCACGTGATAAAAACTGATAGCGGATGGACGGATGTGGTAGACACTATCATGATCTCTGCATCCCACCGTGTCCGATGTAGGTACAGGATGTAAATTACTTTACACTTTAGACTTTAGAGACGCAGCGTGGAAACAGGCCCTTTGGCCCACCGGGTCCGCGCCGACCAGCGATCCCCGCACACTAGCACTATCCTACACACTAGGGACAATTTACAATTTACAGAAGCCAATTAACCTACAAGCCTGTACATCTTTGGAGTGTGGGATGAAACCGGAGCACCCAGAGAAAACCCACGCGGTCACGGGGAGAACTTACAAACTTTGTACAGACAGCACCCGTAGTTAGGACCGAATCCGGTTCTCTGGCGCTGTAGGCAGTAACACTACCGCTGCGCCACCGTGCCGCCCTTGTTCGCTCCCGATTACAAGGGAGTGAGATCCACTCACTGGAACGGTCACGGTAGGAGGGAAGATTTACAAAACATGGCAGTGTAGGAGCTTCAGGGCCCGCTGGTTTTGGCTAAAGCCAAAAGTCCTCAGCAGGAGCTTTTTGAGCCCCTCGTATTTCTCGGTTTGAGGAAGGTTGGTCAGGTACCGTCCCACCCGCGCGGCCACCTCGGCCTGTAGACAGCTTACCAGATGGTGGAACTTCTCTTGGTCCTCCGCAACTTTCTTGAGGTGGAACTGGGACTCTGCCTGCACGAACCACAGGTGCGGTTGATGGGCCCAGAACGGGGGTAGGTGAACGCCGCCCGCGTTCGGCTGCCCACTGTTCGCTCCTACCTGCGACATGCTCTTGTGATCGTTGATCACGTCGGGGTCACCAATGTAGCGAGTCTGATAGCAGATGGATGTTGCAGACGAAGTTTATTGCATGGCTCAAAAACTCCGTGACAATCGCAACACTCAAACTGTAGACAACTACCTAACGTCTTACCTAAACGGAGTTCAACGCTAGACTGACTAATCTCTCCCGCGCTGGCACACCTTGTGACATCGCTAGCCAATCCGAGGGTTCGAACTCTCCCAGCCAATCCCTATGTCCCTACAGTAGGACCCTTGAAACCATTGGGGGAGAGGAGCCCTGTTACCCTGTCAGTCAGTGCTGAGTCTGATCCCAGAGCCCTGGGACACAACCCGTATGTGGTGTAGCCACAAAGGAGCTTTATTAACCTGACTGTATTAATGTTTATGTGTAAGAAGGAACTGCAGATGCTGGTTTGCACTGAAGACAGACCACAAAAATGCTGGAGTAACTCAACGGGTCCAGCATCTCTGGAGAAAAGGAATAGGTGACGTTTTGGTTCCAGACCTTTCATCAGACTGTGAGTTAGGGAGGGGGACACTGGAGGTATGGGAAGATACAGAACAAAGTAGAGCCTGCTTCCATGACTCGGGAAAGGTGGAGCCCACAATGGTCCATTGTTGGCTGGGGACGAGGTGATAACAGAGGAATACAAATGGTGAAATTAGCAAGAGGACTAGGGTGGGGGAATGATGGTGAGAGAGGGAGAGTAAAGGATGGTGAGAGAGAGAGAGTAAAGGACGGTGAGAGAGAGAGAGAGTAAAGGATGGTGAGAGAGAGAGAGTAAAGGATGGTGAGAGAGGGAGAGAGTAAAGGATGGTGAGAGAGTAAAGGATGGTGAGAGAGAGGTAAAGGATGGTAAGAGAGAGAGTTAAAGGATGGAGAGAGGGAGAGTAAAGCATGGTGAGAGAGAGAGTAAAGGATGGTGAGAGAGAGAGTAAAGGATGGTGAGAGAGAGAGAGAGTAAAGGATGGTGAGAGAGAGAGAGAGTAAAGGATGGTGAGAGAGAGAGAGTAAAGGATGGTGAGAGAGAGAGAGAGAGTAAAGGATGGTGAGAGAGGGAGTAAAGGATGGTGAGAGAGAGAGTAAAGGATGGTGAGAGAGAGAGTAAAGGATGGTGAGAGAGAGGGAGAGTAAAGGATGGTGAGAGAGAGAGAGAGTAAAGGATGGTGAGAGAGAGAGAGAGTAAAGGATGGTGAGAGAGAGAGAGAGTAAAGGATGGTGAGAGAGAGAGAGAGTAAAGGATGGTGAGAGAGAGAGAGTTAAAGGATGGAGAGAGGGAGTAAAGGATGGTGAGAGAGGGAGTAAAGGATGGTGAGAGAGAGAGAGTAAAGGACGGTGAGAGAGGGAGAGTAAAGGATGGTGAGAGAGGGAGTAAAGGATGGTGAGAGAGGGAGAGTAAAGGACTGAGGGAGTAAAGGACGGTGAGAGAGAGAGAGAGAGAGTAAAGGATGGTGAGAGAGAGAGAGTAAAGGACGGTGAGAGAGAGAGTAAAGGATGGTGAGAGAGGGAGTAAAGGATGGTGAGAGAGGGAGAGTAAAGGATGGTGAGAGGGAGTAAAGGATGGTGAGAGAGGGAGAGTAAAGGATGGTGAGAGAGAGAGAGAGTAAAGGATGGTGAGAGAGAGAGAGAGAGTAAAGGATGGTGAGAGAGGGAGTAAAGGATGGTGAGAGAGAGAGAGTAAAGGATGGTGAGAGAGAGAGTAAAGGATGGTGAGAGAGAGGGAGAGTAAAGGATGGTGAGAGAGAGAGTAAAGGATGGTGAGAGAGAGAGTAAAGGATGGTGAGAGAGAGGGAGAGTAAAGGATGGTGAGAGAGAGGGAGAGTAAAGGATGGTGAGAGAGGGAGAGTAAAGGATGGTGAGAGGGAGAGTAAAGGATGGTGAGAGAGAGAGAGAGTAAAGGATGGTGAGAGAGAGAGTAAAGGATGGTGAGAGAGAGGGAGAGTAAAGGATGGTGAGAGAGAGAGAGAGTAAAGGATGGTGAGAGAGAGAGTAAAGGATGGTGAGAGAGAGAGAGTTAAAGGATGGAAAGAGGGAGAGTAAAGGATGGTGAGAGAGAGAGTAAAGGACGGTGAGAGAGAGAGAGAGTAAAGGATGGTGAGAGAGGGAGAGTAAAGGATGGTGAGAGAGAGAGAGAGAGTAAAGGATGGTGAGAGAGGGAGAGAGTAAAGGATGGTGAGAGTGAGAGAGTAAAGGATGGTGAGAGAGAGAGAGAGTAAAGGATGGTGAGAGAGGGAGAGTAAAGGATGGTGAGAGAGAGAGAGTAAAGGACGGTGAGAGAGGGAGAGTAAAGGACGGTGAGAGGGAGAGTAAAGGACGGTGAGAGGGAGAGTAAAGGATGGTGAGAGAGAGAGAGTAAAGGACGGTGAGAGAGGGAGAGAGTAAAGGACGGTGAGAGAGGGAGAGTAAAGGACGGTGAGAGAGAGAGGGAGAGTAAAGGACGGTGAGAGAGAGAGAGTAAAGGATGGTGAGAGAGAGAGAGTAAAGGATGGTGAGAGAGAGAGAGTAAAGGTTAGGAAAAAAACTGCAGATGCTGGTTTAAATCGAAGGTGGACACAAAATGCTGGAGTAACTCAGCGGGTCAGGCAGCATCTCTGGAGAAAAGTAATAGGTAGCGTTTCGGGTCCCGAAACGTCACCCATTCCTTCTCTCCCGAGATGCTGCCTGACCCGCTGAGTTACTCCAGCATTTTGTGTCCACCTTCAAAAGTAAGGGTTACTTAAATTTAGAGAAATCAATATTCATACCACTGGGTTGTAAGTTACCCATATTAATATTATGCCCATATTATTAATATTTATGTCCCTTTCTTTGAAGATTCTGCAGATCATGGCAATGACCTCGATCACCCAATTGCCTGGAAGAAACATATTGAGGTAGGACTATAAATGTGTTATTAGGGCATTTCCCCGTTACATTTAGTATTTCACAATAGAATTTGCAGCATCTGGTCATAGAGACTCAATACCATCGTAAACCAGCGACAATTGGTGATTGAAAAGATTTAGTTGCTGCTTCAGCATTGCCAAGTTTAAAGCAGTATTACTGAGCCAGGACGCGCTGCAATGCAAAGTGCGCTGAACAATGCGACTGCCCGACTCATTGTTAACATCGCAATACACTTGCGGCGCAAATTGCGAGAAATGCACAACTTAACGATGCCGCAGGCACAAGGGACTGCAGGTGTGGGAATCTTGCGTAGAGCATAAAGTGCTGGAGGATCTCGAGGAGGGAATGAGTCTATATATATATATAGTGGATGCTGCCTACCCTGCTGAGTTCCTCCACCACTTTATGTTGTGATGACCCTGCAATGGGCAGCGTAACCTCCTGGCTGCGGAAATCCAAGAGCAGAGAAGCAAACAGAGTGAATGATGGCGAAAGAATTAAAAACAGATGAGAGGTAAATAGAGAAACAAGAAGCAAGAAAGTCTCAGAGAGAAGGAAAAGAGACAAAGGAAGAATCGCATTGATATAATGATAATTAAAGCAATCATTGTTCAACAGTATATAACAGCCCCTGTACATTACATGCACATTACTGTACATTATCTGTACACTGCTTGTACATAACCTGCACATTACATGTACATTACCTGTATGTTACTGTACTTTACCTGCACATTACTGGTACATTACCTGTGCATTACACATTAGCTGTACATTACCTGTATATAACCCGTGCATAATCCACACATTACCTGCACATTACTATTTATTACTGATTGTTACTGTACATTACCAGCACATTACCTTTAGATTACCAGCACATTGCTGTACATCACCTGTATGTTACTGTATATTACTTTTACACTAACTGTACACTAATTGAACATTAATGGCACATTACCTGTACATTAACTGCACGTTACCTGTGTATTATCTGTAATTACCAGCAAATTACCAGTACATTACCAGTACATTACCTATACATTTCCCATATATTATCTGTTCTTTACCTGCACATTACAATGCATTACCCGTACATTACCTGTAGATTACCCGTACATTACTGTACATCAACCTACATTACCTGAACATTACGCATTACTGCATATTACCTGTACATCACTGTACATAACCTGCACATTTCCCATACATCATCTGCATATTACTTGCACATTGCCTGTATACTGCCTATACAATACCCATACATTACACCCTCATTACCTGTACATTACTGTACAGTATCTGTATATTACTTGTACCTCACTATGCATTATCTGTACTTTCCCTATACTTTCCCTGTACATTACTGTAAATTACCTGTACAGTAACTGCACATTCCATGTACATTACCATACGTTATGTGTATGTTACTGTACATTACCTGTATATTATTGTACATTACCCATACATTATCTGCATATTACCAATACATTATCTGCACATTACTGTATAATGTGTGTGTATTACTCGTACATTACCTTTATATTACCTGTGCATTACCTGCATATTATCCGCACATTACCATTACTGTACATTACCTATACATTACCTGTACATTGCCCATACTTCCCGCAGATCACTGTACGTTAGAAACATAGAAAAAATAGATGCAGGAGGAGGCCATTCGGCCCTTCGAGCCAGCACTGCCATTCATTGTGATCATGGCTGATCATCCACAACCAGTACCCCATTCTTGCCTTCTCCCCATATCCCTTGATTCTGCTAGCCCCTAGAGCTCTATCTAACTCTCTTTTAAATCCATCCAGTGAATTGGCCTCCACTGCCCTCTGTGGCAGAGAATTCCACAAATTCACAACTCTCTGGGTGAAAAAGTTCCTTCTCACCTCAGTTTTAAATGGCCTCCCCTTTATTCTTAGACTGTGGCCCCTGGTTCTGGACTACCCCAACATTGGGAACATTTTTCCTGCACATTACCCATCTATTGCCCATCCATGATCTGTATGTTACCTGCAAATGACCATGCATTGCTGTACATGACCACACAGCTGACCTGCCTCACAAGCTGTGAAACAACCTGGACTTGCTTGTCTCCATCCCGTGTTTCTTCGTTCAGTCGTCTGTTTGTAATAACGAGAAGGTCACGCCAGTCCAAAAGATGACGGTGAGCGTTGTGAAGAGGGTTAGATTGTGACGTGTTTACACGGGGGTGAAGGCCGGCGCCAAGGACATGCAATCCATCTATCTTTATGATGACTGCCTTATCGGTTCATGAAACGCAAGGTCATGTTTACAACACAGATAAGGACTTGTCACTCCTTGCAGCAGAGCTTCTCTGATCTCTGCTCTACTCCATGGGTTATATTGGTCAACCCACTGGGTAATGGGGGTCACAGAGGGGTGGGTGGGTAATAAAGCTATCAATGAATGAGCAGATGTACTGCAGAACACATGTCAAAGATGTGCGGGTGTGTAGATTAATCGGCTCTCTGTAAATTGCCCCTCGTGTGTAGGGAGTGGACGAGAAAGTGGGATAACACAGAACTCGATGGTCAGCGTGGACTCGGTGGACCGAAGGGCCTGTTTCCCTGCTAATTCTCTAAACATATAACTATGTAAAACTTGAAACAATTCAAGTTTTTTTGAATTATTTCAAATGGAAAACAAATGGGCTTTCACTGATGTTATTATCCAGATTAATCAGTTGGCTGGTTGAGAGTAAGATAAAACTATGGGGGAAATCTACTCCTGAACTGGAATCTAGAGTGCTTTTTATTTAATGATTTAATTCTGTTTCTTTGTCTGCATCTCCCTCTCATTTCAATTCCTGCATCAGCTGAGTGAATATGTTCCAACTCTTCAAACTCAAAGGCGATAAACTTGAATCTCTGGTATTGTATTTGCCCACCCTGACCAATATGTCACATTTACTGTCATCCCACATGCCTGCGTTTGTCCCATATCCCTCGAAACCTGTCCTATCCATGTACCTGTACAAATGTTTCTTAAATGTTGTGGTAGTACCTGCCTCAACTACCTTCTCCGGCACCTCGTTCCATACACCCACCACCCTTTGTGTGAAATAGTTACCCCGAAGGTTCCAATTGAATCTTTCACCCCTCACGAAAATCTTTCACTCCTGGTTTTCAATTCCCCAACACTTTTGCCACCTCCAACGGGATCCCACTACTGGCCACATCTTCCCATCTCCACCCATTTCCGCAGAGACCGTTCCCTCTGTAACTCCCTGGTCAACTCGTCCCTTCTCATCCAAACCTCTCTCCAGAGATGCTGCCTGTTACTCCAGCATTTTGTGTCTATCTTCGATTTAAACCAGCATCTGCAGTTCTTTCCTACACAATATAACCTGTGCCCAGTTACCAGTGATAATATTACCTGTGCCCGGTTATCTGTGACAATATTACCTGTGTCCAGGTTACCTGTGGCAATATTACCTGTGACATTATAACCTGCGACATTATTACCTGTGACCAGGTTACATGTGACAACATTACCTGTGACATTATTACCTGTGGCCAGGTTATCTGTGACATTATTACCTGTGACCAGGTTACTTGTGACAACATTACCTGTGACAACATTACCTGTGACATTATTTCCTGTGACATTATTGCCTGTGGCATTATTACCTACATAGAAACATAGAAAATAGGTGCAGGAGAAGGCCATTGTGATCATGGCTGATCGTCCACAATCAGTAACCCGTGCCTGCCTTCTCCCCATATCCCTTGATTCCACTAGCCCCTAGGGCTCTATCTAACTCTCTCTTAAATCCATCCAGTGATTTGGCCTCCACTGCCCTCTGTGGCAGAGAATTCCACAAATTCACAACTCTCTGGGTGAAAAAGTTGCTTCTCACCTCAGTTTTAAATGGCCTCCCCTTTATTCTAAGACTGTGGCCCCTGGTTCTGGACTCGCCCAACATTGGGAACATTTTTCCTGCATCTAGCTTGTCCAGTCCTTTTATAATTTTATATGTTTCTATAAGATCCCCTCTCATCCTTCTAAACTCCAGTGAATACAAGCCTAGTCTTTTCAATCTTTCCTCATATGACAGTCCTGCCATCCCAGGGATCAATCTCGTGAACCTACGCTGCACTGCCTCAATTACAAGGATGTCCTTCCTCAAATTAGGAGACCAAAACTGTACACAATAATCCAGATGTGGTCTTGCCAGGGCCCTATACAACTGCAGAAGAACCTCTTTACTCCTATACTGAAATCCTCTTGTTATGAAGGCCAACATGCCATTAGCTTTCTTCACTGCCTGCTGTACCTGCACACCAACTTTCAGTGACTGGTGTACAAGGACACACAGGTCTCGCTGCACCTCCCTCTTTCCTAACCTAACACCATTGAGATAATAATCTGCCTCCTTGTTTTTGCTGCCAAAGTGGATAACCTCACATTTATCTATATTATACTGCATCTGCCACACATCTGCCCACTCACTCAACCTGTCCAGGTCACCCTGCAACCTCCCAACATCCTCTTCACAGTTTACACTGCCACCCAGCTTTGTGTCATCCGCAAACTTGCTAGTGTTACTTCTAATTCCCTCTTCCAAATCATTAATATATATGGTAAACAGTTGCGGCCCCAACACCGAGCCTTGCGGCACTCCACTCGCCACTACCTGCCATTCTGAAAAGGACCCGTTTACTCCTACTCTTGGCTTCCTGTCTGCCAACCAATTGTCTATCCATGTCAACACCCTACCCCCAATACCATGTGCTCTAATTTTAGTCACCAATCTCCCGTGCGGGACCTTATCAAAGGCTTTCTGAAAGTCTAGATACACTACATCCACTGGCTCCCCTTCATCCATTGACATACCTGTGACATTATTACCTGTGACATTATTACCTGTGACATTATTACCTGTGTCCAGGTTACCCGTGTCCAGGTTACCCGTGTCCAGGTTACCTGTGACAACATTACCTGTGACAACATTACCTGTGACATTATTACCTGTGACCAGGTTACCTGTGACATTATTACCTGTGACCAGGTTACCTGTGATGTTATTACCTGTGAATTATTAACTGTGACATTATTACCTGTGACATTATTACCTGTGACATTATTACCTGTGGCAACATTACCTGTGACATTATTACCTGTGACATTATTACCTGCGATCAGGTTACGTCTGACAACATTACCACTGACATTATTACCTGTGATCAGGTTACCTATGACCAGGTTACCTGTGACAATATTACCTGTGACAAGCTGCCATGCCATTTAATCTCATGTTCTTGATTAGAACGTTGTCTTTTGTCTCTGACCTAGGATATGAAGGTGGAATTATTGGACCAGTTTAAAGGCCACCTGAGCGAGCTGCTGGACAAAGCCACAGAAGAATCCACTGAGTTCTATTCACAGAATAAACAAGGGACAAAGTCCCAGAAGTCAGGACACAGGTACAGAGAGCTGCAGCCAGAGCGAGCTGTTTGCTTGTGCAGTGAGCGAGGGGCCTCGCGGTGACAGCTCCCACAGTGTGTGACCACAGGCAGCGAAAGGAAAGGGTACTCACCAACCCCTTGGGGCTGGAGGCTCTCGCTGGGAACGCTGTGGGACTGGGCTGTCATCCCCCGGTGAATGCTGGACCTTGCCACCGCCCCTCCCCATCCTAGATCCTTTCAAAGATGGCGCCCAACCGAGGTGTCTCTTTGTGTGCTGGTCACAGAAATGGAATGGATGGAATGGAATATGGAAAACTTTATTGTCACATGTGACAAGTGGCAGTGAATTCTTTGCTTGCGGCATACCGCATGTATACAAATAGCAGCCACATAAAGGGCGCAGATAAAATGACAAAGTATCCCGCGCCGACTCCTCCTTTGTTTTCCCCCCCCTCACCCCCACAGCGGTTCCCCCACACCAGGCCCCCATTGTCCTTTGTTCTCACGGCAGTGATCTGCACCCACACATTGCACTTGCCTCACTCTTTTAAATCTCTACTCCTACAGCAACATTTCTAACCGTGTATCTGTACACTGTGGACGGCTTGATTGTAACCATGTAATGTCTTTCCGCTAACTGTGGACAATAAACTCAACTGAAACGCAACTAAACTAAACTAAACTAAACTAAAACTCCTGCAGATGTGGTTCTATCTGGTGGAGGCTAGGAAACCATCAGATTGTTGCTAAAAAGCAAAGATACTAGAGGAACAAGATAGACCACTCGACCCTAAAAACCGTAGTATGTCACGGCACCATTTTAGTCGGCAGAAACTTGCAGAAACATTTTAAAAGAAAAATAACAAAAATCTTTGAATTGATAGATGAGATATATTCTGCATTTTAATGGTATCATCACACATACTGTTCCCCCAAAACACTGATTACACTGCGAGAGGCAGAGCGAACGGCGGGTTTTGCGTACTAAAATGGCGGACGTTATGCTCCTTTGCGTACTACACTTCAGTACAGGCGATTTCGATGGAGTGGTTCATCTTGCTCCTCTAGTATCTTTGCTAAAAAGCCTTTGGGGAGGTAGGTGCAGCCATTCACAACATGGAGAGCTGACCCTGAGAGATATAGAGTCACACAGATTGGAAACAGCCCCTTCGGCCCACCTTACCCACACCAAACAAGATGTCCCATCTACATTAGTCCCACCTGCCCGCGTTTGGCCCATATCCCTCTCAACCTGTCCTATCCATGTGCCTGTCCAAATATCTTTTAAATATTGTTATAGTACCTGCTTCAACTACCTCCTCCGGCAGCTTGTTCCATACACCCACCACCCTCTGTATGGAAAAAGTTACCCCTCAGGTTCCTATTAAATCGATCCCCTCTCACCTTTTAACCTATGTCCCCAGCTTCTTGATTTACCCTGCTGTCAAGAGTCAAAGGTGCTTTATTGTCATATGTCCCGAAACAGAACAATTCAATTCTTACTTGCAGCAGCACAGCAGACAAGTAAACATAAGAAAGACACAAAATGCTGGAGTAACTCAGTGGGACAGGCAGCATCTCTGGAGGGAAGGAATGGGTGACGTTTTCGGGTCGAGACCCTTCTTCAGACTATAATACTCTGTAAACAACAACAAAAAAGTTAGATATATACGCACGCACACGCACAAACATATATGTACACGCACACATATATATATATATATATATACACACATATACCTTTGTGTCTGCACCATTATTGTTTGTTTATGTGTGTACATACATTACACATGTACATACATGTCCACATATATGAAAAAAAACTTCCTGTTAAATCTTTCCCCTTAGTATCTTGTGCAGAGTACCAGTGTTAATTATCATTGACGAGGTGAGTTGCGTGTTAATAACATCATATTTGTCCCAAGGGGCAAGAACATTGCACCAGAGAAAGGAAAAGTCTTTGTGAATCGACGCTCGATCCTCGAGTAAGTACAGAAGGTATAACTGCGGTGTTGCATGCAGTGTTACTGTGTCGGCGTTTTATTGTGAGCAGTGTCACTGTGTACAGCGTTCTGGTGTAGTGTGTGCAGTGTTACTGTGTGCAGTGTTACTGTGTGCAGTGTTACTGTGTGCAGAGTTACTGTGTGCAGCGTTACTGTGCGCGGCGTTACCGTGTGCGCGGCGTTACCGTGTGCGCGGCGTTACCGTGTGCGCGGTGTTACTGTGTGCGGTGTTATTGTGCGTGGCGTTACTGTGCGCGGCGTTACTGTGCGCGGCGTTACTGTGCGCGGCGTTACTGTGCGCGGCGTTACTGTGCGCGGCGTTACTGTGCGCGGCGTTACCGTGTGCGCGGCGTTACCGTGTGCGCGGCGTTACCGTGTGCGCGGCTTTACCGTGTGCGCGGCGTTACCGTGTGCGCGGCGTTACCGTGCGCGCGGCGTTACCGTGCGCGCGGCGTTACCGTGCGCGCGGCGTTACCGTGCGCGCGGCGTTACCGTGCGCGCGGCGTTACCGTGCGCGCGGCGTTACCGTGCGCGCGGCGTTACCGTGCGCGCGGCGTTACCGTGCGCGCGGCGTTACCGTGCGCGCGGCGTTACCGTGCGCGCGGCGTTACCGTGCGCGCGGCGTTACTGTGTGCGGCGTTACCGTGTGTGCGGCGTTACCGTGTGTGCAGCGTTACCGTGTGTGTGCAGTGTAACTGTGTACGGTGTTACTGTGTACGGTGTTACTGTGTACGGTGTTACCGTGTGTGCGGTGTTACCGTGTGTGCAGCGTTACCGTGTGCGGCGTTACCGTGTGCGGCGTTACCGTGTGTGCGGCGTTACCGTGTGTACAGTGTTACTGTGTGCAGTGTTACTGTGTACGGTGTTACCGTGTGTGCGGTGTTACCGTGTGTACGGTGTTACTGTGTGCAGCGTTACTGTGCGGTGTTACTGTGTACGGTGTTACCGTGTGTGCGGTGTTACCGTGTGTACAGTGTTACTGTGTGCAGCGTTACTGTGCGGTGTTACTGTGTACGGTGTTACCGTGTGTGCGGTGTTACTGTGTGTACAGTGTTACTGTGTGCAGCGTTACTGTGTGTGCAGTGTTACCGTGTGTACAGTGTTACTGTGTACAGTTACTGTATACCGTGTTACTCTGTACAGTGTTACTGTGTACAGCATCACTGTGCCACCCGATTGCATAAATTCTTGGAAAAGAAAGCAAAATACCCAGAGCACAGTTTAGACCAGGACTGGGGGACTCATTGCAGAACCTCTTCAAAGAATTGATGGGCTGATTGGCCTCCTTGCATGCTATCCCTGCCCCTGGTTGCGTTGATTCTTAGTGGAAGTGCAGCGCGATGCGGAGGGAAAGAGAGGCAGCATCAAGGACAAGAGTCAAGAGTGCTTTATTTACATATATCCCAAAATGGAGCAATGAAATTCTTACTTGCAGCAGCACAACAGATATGTAAACATAGTACTCTGCAAATACCATCATAAACAGCTAAAGACAAGTGCAGGATATTAATTAAAATAACAAACAGACAAATAAATAGACATTAATAGTGCAAAAATAATGTCCCCAGTTTGGAGCATATTTGAGGTTGTGGTGTTTAATAGCCTGATGGCTGCAGGGAAGACGCTGTTCCTGAACCTGGACGTTACAGTTTTCAGGCTCCTGTACTTTCTGCCCGATGGCAGGGGTGAGATGAGTGCGCGGCCAGGGTGGTGTGGGTCTCTGATGATGCTGGCTGCCTTTCTGAGGCAGTGTCTCCTGTAGATGCCTTCGATGGTGGGGAGGTCAGTACCCGTGATAGACACAAAATGCTGGAGTAACTCAGTGGGTCAGACAGCATCTCTGGAGAAATTCCTTTTCTCCAGAGATGCTGCCTGACCCGCTGAGTTACTCCAGCATTTTGTGTCTATCTTCAGTATATGTCAGCATCTGCAGTTCCTTCCGACACAGGTCTGAACCGGTGATGGACTGGGCAGTTTTTTGCAGGCTTCTTCGCTCCTGTGCGTTTGAGTTGCTGGACCAGGCCGTGATGCAAATGGTCAATATGCTCTCCACTGTACATGTACAAGTCCAAGAGTATCCATCGACATACAGAATCTCCACGAAGGTGGACACAAAATGCTGGAGTAACTCAGCAGGTCAGGCAGCATCTCTGGAGAAAAGTAATGGGGGACGTTTCGGTCGAGACCCTTCTTCAGACTGATGTCAGGGGGGTGGGACAAAGATAGGATGTAGTTGGAGACAGGAAGACAGTGGGAGAACTGGGAAGGGGGAGGGGAAGAGCAGGACAGAGGAGCTATCTAAAGTTGGAGAAGTCGATGTTCATACCGCTGGGCTGTAAGCTGCCTAAGCGAAATATGAGGTGCTGTTCCTCCAATTTCCAGTGGGCCTCACTATGGCACTGGAGGAGGCCCATGACAGAAAGGTCAGACTGGGAGGGGGAGTTGAAGTGCTCAGCCACCGGGAGATCAGGTTGGTTAAGGCGGACTGAGCGAAGGTGTTGAGTGAAACGATCGCCGAGCCTGCGTTTGGTTTCGCCGATGTAAAGAAGTTGACATCTAGAGCAGCGGATGCAATAGATGAGGTTGGAGGAGGTGCAGGTGAACCTCTGCCTCACCTGGAAAGACTGTTTGGGTCCTTGGATGGAGTTGAGGGGGCAGGTAAAGGGACAGGTGTTGCATCTCCTGCGGTTGCAGGGGAAAGTGCCTGGGGATGGAGTGGTTTGGGTGGGAAGGGACGAGTGGACCAGGGAGTTACGGAGGGAGCGGTCTCTGCGGAACGCAGAGAGGGGAGGAGATGGGAAGATGTGGCCAATAGTGGGGTCCCGTTGTAGGTGACGGAAATGTTGGAGGAAATCTCCTCTATCTTCTCAGGAGGTAGAGGCATTGATAGGCTTTCTTTATGATTGCGTCAGTGTGTTGGGTCCAGGACAGATCTTCAGAGATATGCACGCACAGGAATTTCAACCTTTTGACTCTCTCCACCTGTTGATGAAGACAGCTTTGTGGATGCTCAGCCTTCCTCTTCAAAAGTCTACAATCAGTTCCTTGGTCTTTCTCACGTTGAGAGCAAGGTTGTTGTTCTGGTGAAGATTGACACAAAGTGCTGGAGTAACTCAGCGGGACGGGCAGCATCTCTGGAGAAAAGGAGTGGGTGACGTTTCAGGTGGAGATCCTTCTTCAGACTGAGAGTCAGGGGAGGGAGAACCCAGAAGCATGAAGGAGTGGGTGACGTTTCAGGTGGAGATCCTTCTTCAGACTGAGAGTCAGGGGAGGGGGAACCCAGAAGCATGAAAAGGTACAAAGAACAAATGGATGAAAGGTATGAAAAGGACAAATCAGAGCCAGCATTGATGACCAAGGAACGGTGGAGCCCACAATGGTCCATTGTTGGCTGTGGATGAGGTAACACAGAAACATAGACAATAGGTGCAGGAGGAGGCCATTCGGCCCTTCGAGCCAGCACCGCCATTCATTGTGATCATGGCTGATCATCTAAAATCAGTACTCGTTCTTGCTTTCTCCCCATATCCCTTGATCCCGTTAGCCCTAAGAGCTGAGATGTGATAATGAAAGGGATACGAGCAGTGAAACTAGCAGGACCACGAGGGTGGGCTTGTTGGTAGGTGGTTGTTCTCGCACCATTTGATCAGTTGATTGATCTTCTACTCAGCTGCATCGCCTGTTATGGAAATACACATGGTCATCTCCCGCCTCTCTACACAGAGGTGGGATGAGTGCCTCACAGAGGTACTCCCTGCAATGCTCCATGTTTGTGTTTTATTGTACATGCACATTCAGACAGGTGTGGGGTATCTTGGTCAAAGTGTGCAGAGTGTAGTGGGGACTGACGTTCCTTTTTACCGGGCACTTGACCAAGTTCAGCCAGTGCAGGCCGTGCTAGCGAGCCACAACAAGCTCCGTCCCAATCACTCACCGAGCCAGCGTCCTTGGGCTGCCAAGACTTAGCTTCATCCTCTCCCAGCTGCTTGCTCCGACTTTACACTGGACTGCTGCTAGAAATGCAAGTGGGAGCATCCCAGGCTTTCCCAGCTCGACTGCGTGCCGGTGATCCAAGGAGATGCCTGTGTTCACGGCACAGCCTCTGCGATATCCAGGCACACCTGTTCCCATGGACCCTGGGCCTCAGGCGGCCGGGCAGACGGGCGCAAGGGTCCTATCGGGGCAACCGGCTCACGGAATCAGCCGGTCAGGCAGCATCTATGGAGAAAGAAACAGCCAGTGTTTTAGGTTGAAGACTGTTTGACTTGGTGCATAATACCTGCCCTGAGCTGTTGCACAAACACACCAAGATTTGACCGCAAACAAAGCAAATCAAAGGGGGATTGCTCCTGTTGTCTGTGTAAAGCAAACTGTTGGTGAATAGAAACATAGAAACATAGAAAATAGGTTCAGGAGGAGGCCATTCGGCCCTTCGAGCCAGCACCACCATTCATTGTGATCATGGCTGATCGTCCACAATCAGTAACCCGTGCCTGCCTTCTCCCCATATCCCTTGATTCCACTAGCCCCTAGAGCTCTATCTAACTCTCTCTTAAACCCATCCAGTGATTTGGCCTCCACTGCCCTCTGTGGCAGAGAATTCCACAAATTCACAACTCTCTGGGTGAAAAAGTTCCTTCTCACCTCAGTTTTAAATGGCCTCCCCTTTATTCTAAGACTGTGGCCCCTGGTTCTGGACTCTCCCAACATTGGGAACATTTTTCCTGCATCTGGCTTGTCCAGTCCTTTTATAAATTTATGTTTCTATAAGATCCCCTCTCATCCTTCTAAACTCCAGTGAATACAAGCCCAGTCTTTCCAATCTTTCCTCATATGTACCAAGCCAATTAACCTACAAACCCGCACGTCTTTGGAGTGTGGGAGGAAACCGAAGATCTCGAAGAAAACCCACGCAGGTCACGGGGAGAACGTACAAACTCCGTACAGACAGTGCCCGCAGTTGGGATGGAACCCGGGTCTCCGGCGCTGTGAGGCAGCAACTCTACCGCTGCGCCACCGTGCCGCCCTTAAATGCTATAAATAACCCCCTCCCGAACCCTCCCGGGGATCAATCTCGTGAACCTACACTGCACTGCCTCAATAGCAAGGACGTCCTTCCCCAAATTTGGAGACCAAAACTGCACACAATACTCCAGATACGGTCTCACCAGGGCCCTGTACAACTACAGAAGGACCTCTTTCCTCCTATACTTTATGAATGATTGAATGAATGAATGAATGAATGAATGAATGAATGAACACTGAATGAATGGAATACTTTATTGTCACATGTGACAAATCACAATGAAATTCTTTGCAAATAGTCGCCACATTAAGGGCGCCGGCAAAGTTGCAAAGTATCCCACGCTGGGTCCACCTTTGTTCTCCCCCCCCCCCCCCCCCCCCCCACGGCGGTCCACCTACGCTGGGTCCCCAGTTAGCACAACACAACAAACAGCCCATCGAGTCTACTCCGCCATTCAATCATGGCTGGTCTATCTCTCCCTCCTAACCCCATTCTCCTGCCTTCTCCCCATAACCCCTGACACCCGCACTAATCAACAATCTATCTCCACCTTAAAAATATCCACTGACTTGCCCTCCACAGCCGTCTGTGGCAATGAATCCCACAGATTCACCACCCTCTGACTAAAGAAACTCCTCATCTCCTTCCTAAAGGAACGTCCTTTAATTCCGAGGCTGTGCCCTCTGGTCCTAGACTCTCCTTGTGGAAGCATCCTCTCCACACCCAGGCTTTCTTCAGATTGAGAGTCAGGGAGGGGGGGGGGGGAAGTCGAGGTATGAAAGAGGAATGCAGTGGATACTGCACTGAAAGCCTGACCCTGGCACTCCAATGCTGAGAGCAGGAGGCAGGCAACCTGTTGGCTCGGGCAATGGGAATGCTGTGCCATGCCTGGCACTAGGCAGTGCCCAGTCCAGGGGAAGGTGAACCGAATGCAGATCAGAGGTGTCCTTAGTGGGAGAGCGGCCTGGGTTAGTTGGATTTGATCTTATAGAAACATATAGAAAAGTACACATTTATAAAAGGACTGGACAAGCTTGATGCATGAAAAATGTTCCCAATGTTGGGCGAGTCCAGAACCAGGGGCCACAGTCTTAGAATAAAGGGGAGGCCATTTAAAACGGAGGTGAGAAGGAACTTTTTCACCTAGAGAGTTGTGAATTTGTGGAATTCTCTGCCACAGAGGGCAGTGGAGGCCAAATCACTGGATGAATTTAAGAGAGAGTTAGATAGAGCTCTAGGGGCTAGTGGATTCAAGGGATATGGGGAGAAGGCAGGCACGAGGTATTGATTGTGGATGATCAGCCATGATCACAATGAATGGCGGTGCTGGCTCGAAGGGCGAATGGCCTCCTCCTGCACCTATTGTCTATGTCTATGATGGGGCACAATACTGGGGTGCTAATCACTGTGTGAATATACTCTGGGCTTTTTGTTTTGCAGCGAGCTGTTTGAGAACCTCCACATCCAGACGATATACCACATGTTCATCGCCCTCTTCATCGTCTTTGGTGTCAGTACCATGGCTGTCGAGTTCATTGACAAGGGAAGGTGAGAGCGCCGACCGGTGGAGCCGCCCGCCGTGGCTCCCTGCACGCCTTGCCAACGCATTGGGTGGCACGCTGGCGCCCACTGGCTGAGCTCAGTGCCCTTCCTGGCAGAGGATCGCTGGCACGACCGATGCCGCCTCTGACCTGTCATTCACCGTTGCCTCTGAGTCCGAGGAGTCAATGCGGGCAATGTGTCCATGTGGGCAAAGGACAGGGCAATCGCTTGGCATCATTGGGTATCAGATAAGCCTCAGTCCACCTGCCAAGCCTGGCAGAGCTGCCCTTCCCCAAGTGAGCAGCTATTGCCCAGAGGCACCATGAAATGGCTGGCACCTGATCAAATGGGTCAGGATGACAGAGGTATGGTTTATGTACAGAACCCCAGATCGCCAGGAGTGGGTTACAGACTGGGGTCGCATGCAAGGGTTCGGGAGGGGGTTATTTATAGTATTTAAGGGCGGACGGTGGCGCAGCGGTAGAGTTGCTGCCTCACAGCGCCGGAGACCCGGGTTCCATCCTAACTGCGGGCGCTGTCTGTACGGAGTTTGTACGTTCTCCCCGTGACCTGCGTGGGTTTTCTTCGAGATCTTCGGTTTCCTCCCGCACTCCAAAGACGTGCGGGTTTGTAGGTTAATTGGCTTGGTACAAGTGTAAATTATGCCCAGTGTGTGCAGGATAGTGTTAATGTGCGGGGATCGCTGGTCGGAGCGGACCTGGTGGGCCGAAGGGCCTGTTTCCGCGCTAATCTCTAAACTAAACTAAACTAAAAGCAGAAGGTAGACACAAAAAGCTGGAGTAACTCAGCGGGACAGGCAGCATCTCTGGAGAGAAGGAATGGGCGGCATTCCTGGTCGAGAAACTTCTTCAGATTAAGAGTCGGGCAGGGCCGTCTTAACGCATGGGCCTGATGGGCACTTGCTCGGGGGCCCACGAGCATAGGGGCCCCATGCTGATCTGTGTATGTTAAGTGACTTGCAATAAATAAATACTACTTTAAAACTGTAGGTTCAATAAGTGCTTTTTTCGCAACATTTTTGGTCCCTAAGTGCTTCTCACAGCGATCTGTAAGTGCTTTTCGCAACAATGTAGCACCCTAAGTCCATCGCTAAGTGCTTTTCGGTAAGTGCTTTTCGCCGGCACGACAGGGGGGGGGCTGGTAGGGAAAGGGGGGTGGGGAGGGTAACGGTAGGGGCCCCAGTACACTGCTTTGCCCGGGGGCCCATAATGCTGTAAAAACGGCCCTGGAGTCGGGGGGAGGCGGGGGAAAGCGAAACGTCACCCATTCCTTCTCTCCAGAGATGCTGCCTGACCCGCTGAGTTACTCCAGCACTCTGTGAAACGTCACCTATCCATGTTCTCCACAGATGCTGCCTGACACGCTGAGTTACTCCAGCACTCTGTGAAACGTCACCTATCCATGTTCTCCACAGATGCTGCCTGACCCGCTGAGTTACTCCAGCACTCTGTGAAACGTCACCTATCCATGTTCTCCAGAGATGCTGCCTGACCCGCTGAGTTACTCCAGCATTTTGTGTCTACCTTTGGTTTAAACCAGCATCTGCAGTTCCTTCATGAATGAAAAGATGATCCCTGGGGGTGGTTCGAGGCTGGGATGTGAGTGAAGGTTTTGTGCAAAGATACTAGAGGAGCAAGATGAACCACTCCGTGTACTGGTGTAGTACGCAAAGGAGCGTAACGTCCGCCATTTTAGTTGGCAAACCCCGCCGTTCGTTCTGCCTCTCGCAGTGTAATCAGTGTTTTGGGGGAACAGTATGTGTGATGATACCATTAAAATGCAGAATATATCTCATCTATCAATTCACAGATTGTTGTTATTTTACTTTTTAAATGTTTCTGCAAGTTTCTGCCGACTAAAATGGCGCCGTGACATCCTACGGTTTTTAGGGTCGAGTGGTCTATCTTGCTCCTCTAGTATTATGCGGTATTGGGGGTTTAAATGTGGACTAACAGAATGTGCAAGTCTTACACGTTTGACAACAGCCCGGCTTGTATTGTGAGCCGAGGTGTTTGTGGAGAGGAGTTTACCATCTGTATTTTCCCCTCTCAGGCTCATCCTTGACTTTGACATGCTGGTGTATGCCTTTGGGAAATTCCCCAGGGTGTTTGTCGCCTGGAGTTGCCTCTTCCTCTACACGCTGACTGTACCCTACAAAGTTCTGGACGTGTGGGGCAGCTTGTACCAGCTGGCCAGATACCCTCGCCTCGCTACCCTGGTCCTGGGCTTGGTACTGGTCGTGTGCCAAGTCTGCATCCTTGGAATCTACCCCATCTACACCGTCATTCATTACCAGTTGCCCCCAGCCTCCAGGTTCATTGTGATCCTGGAACAGGTATTGTGTGCTGCCCGCGGTTCATCAGCTCTAGGCGCAGAATGAGGCCATTCGGCCTATCGAGTCTACTCCGCCATTCAATCATGGCTGATCTATCTCTCCCTCCTAACCCCATTGTCCTGCCTTCAACCCATAACCCCTGAGACCCGCACTAATCAAGACTCTGTCAATCTCCGCAATAAAAATACCCACTGACTTGGCCTCCACAGCCTTCTGTGGCAATGAATTCCACAGATTCACCGCCCTCTGACTAAAGAAATTCCTCCTCATCTCCTTCCTAAAAGAACGTTGTTTAATTCTGAGGCTGTGCTCTCTGGTCCTAGACTCTCCCACTGGTGGAAACATTCTCCACATCCACTCTATCCAGGCTTTTCCAAGTATTATTCCCAGTATTCTGGCACAGCGACTGGTTGGGGCATTGGATAATTGTTTTTTTAACCACAGATTCGTTTAATGATGAAGAGTTACTCTTACATACGGGAAAATGTTCCCAAAGTGTTGAAGGCGAAACTGTCGCAAGGTAAGGATTCCGTTTACAACCAATCTCTAGCAACCAATGTAACTCACTGAGGGGCAGCACAGCCTGCCCGTGTCTTGCCCGCTCACACCCTGCCCACTGACGCCAATGAAGATGTGGCCTAGGAAGTTCAGCATGTCCTTTACAACTCTCACCAACTTCTACAGATGCACCATAGAAAGTATTTTATCGGGATGTACCACAGCTTGGTTTGGGAACAGCTCCATCCAAGACCGCAAGAAATCGCAGAGAGTTGTGGACGCAGCCCAGACCATCACACAAACCAACCTCCCTTCCATCGACTCCATCTACACCTCACGCTGCCTCGGCAAGGCCAGCAGCCCAGACCATCACACAAACCAACCTCCCTTCCATCGACTCCATCTACACCTCACGCTGCCTCGGCATGGCCAGCAGCCCAGACCATCACACAAACCAACCTCCCTTCCATCGACTCCATCTACACCTCACGCTGCCTCGGCAAGGCCAGCAGCATAATCAAGGACCAGTCTCACCCCGGTCACTCCCTCTTCTCCCCTCTCCCATCGGGCAAGAAGTACAGAAGTGTGAAAACGCACACCTCCAGATTCAGGGACAGTTTCTTCCCAGCTGTTATCAGGCAACTGAACCGTCCTCTCACCAACTAGAGAGCGGTCCTGACCTCCCATCTACCTCATTGGTGACCCTCAGAGGGGTGGCATGACAAATGTTATCGGTTCTTAATAAATTAAAATCTTACTGCTGTTGCTGCTGTGAACACTGCATCCCAACATTTAATGAACAGTTTAATTAAGGAGTGTCCAGAAAAAGCAACAAAGGGCGTGTTTTCCAGATAAACAAGGAATGTCCGTGTCGATCTTCCCCATTGAAGTTGCAGCTCTGAAGGCTTTGTCCCCAGGTCTGTTTGAAACATTTCAGCTTCACTGGCAATCCAAAAAAAAAACACTCTTCCCCTCTTTACAAAGCCAACTGAACTAAGTAAATCGGTGTGGGAGGGAGGTATTTGATGTATACAACCCCATCGATCCAAATCTCAGCTCCCCTGTTTCCAAGTGCTCTTGGCAATCCACCAGCTACTGCCGCCCCTACGACTCGCAAAGACACAGTCAAATTCCTCACAAATTGAAGAAGTATTTTTGAAAAGAAAGCCCCTGAAGTCCGCTGATGATCCAAGCTCCAGAGTCTCGCTGCTTTTGTTCCCCTTCCACAACGAATCCTTCCCAAATTTTGCTTCAAATCCTCCGTCATCAGAACAGCTCCTCTGTGTGTGTGACCCTGGGGGGAGTGTGTGACGGGGTGGTGTAGAGGGAGCGTCACTCTGTGTGTGTGTGTGTGTGTGTGACCCTGGGGAGAGTGTGTGACGGGGTGGTGTAGAGGGAGCGTCACTCGGTGTGTGACCCTGGGGGGAGTGTGTGACGGGGTGGTGTAGAGGGAGCGTCACTCGGTGTGTGACCCTGGGGGGAGTGTGTGACGGGGTGGTGTAGAGGGAGCGTCACTCTGTGTGTGTGTGTGTGTGTGTGTGACCCTGGGGGGAGTGTGTGACGGGGCGGTGTAGAGGGAGCGTCACTCGGTGTGTGTGTGTGTGACCCTGGGGGGAGTGTGTGACGGGGCGGTGTAGAGGGAGCGTCACTCGGTGTGTGACCCTGGGGGGAGTGTGTGACGGGGCGGTGTAGAGGGAGCGTCACTCGGTGTGTGTGTGTGTGTGTGTGTGTGTGACCCTGGGGAGAGTGTGTGACGGGGCGGTGTAGAGGGAGCGTCACTCTGTGTGTGACCCTGGGGGGAGTGTGTGACGGGGCGGTGTAGAGGGAGCGTCACTCTGTCTGTGTGTGTGTGACCCTGGGGAGAGTGTGTGATGGGGCGGTGTAGAGGGAGCGTCACTCTGTGTGTGACCCTGGGGAGAGTGTGTGACGGGGCGGTGTAGAGGGAGCGTCACTCGGTGTCAAACCTTGCTGTTTATTTCTGCATCAGTGTCGAGTGTATTGGCCTCATGTTTTTTTTTGAAGGAGCCGATGCACTTGGATATAATATTTGCCCATTGATGTGTGGACATCCTCCCAGCGTCCGGGTTAGCAATAGGCAGTTGACTTTATACAGGGGTAATCATTGGGTTGAACTCTGCCCTTTTGTTTGTGGACTGTGAACTCCGAGTCAACCCACGAACCTTTCTACTCCAGCATTTTGTGATACCTTCGATTTGTACCAGAATCTACAGTTATTTTCTTACACAACCTTTCTATTCCATCACATTGAAAGGTAGTTGCTGCCTTCACTTCTACTCTGCCTGTATCCACTCACCTCAGGCCACTTTGAGTGATGCATCAAGTGTGGTTCCCCAGCCATTCCCCGCCCAGTGTGTGATGGGGACAGTCTCTCTGAGATATATCACCACCCAGAGGCATTAGACGGTATTGCCTTACTCCCGAATCTCTTTCCTCTTTTACTGCAGCATATTGGCTTGATGTTTTACCGTCTGTGTCCCCAGTTTTCTCCCACCTGTTTCTGAGGCTTCTACTGCTGGCTATGTCCTCTCCTGACCTCTGACCTCGGCATCGCCCTCGGCAAGTGTCCACCCTTGACCTCTGACCCCAGCATTGCCCTCGGCCAGTGTCCACCCTTGACCTCTGACCCCAGCATTGCCCTCGGCCAGTGTCCATCCTTGACCTCTGACCCCAGCATTGCCCTCGGCCAGTGTCCACCCTTGACCTCTGACCCCAGCATTGCCCTCAGCCAGTGTCCACCCTTGACCTCTGACCCCAGCATTGCCCTCGGCCAGTATCCACCCTTGACCTCTGACCCCAGCATTGCCCTCTGTCAATGTCCACTCTTGACCTCTGACTCTAACATTGCCCTCTGCCAATGTCCACTCTTGACCTCTGACCCTAACATCGCCCTCAGCCTGTGTCCACCCTTGACTTCTGACCGCAGCATCACCCTCAGCCAGTGTAGATAAATCAGTTCATCCCAGATGCGGGCAACATGGAGGTTGATGCTTGTGGATCTTTTCCTGGCCTGGACCATTGATACAATATCTGTTGCTATTCTATCCAAAGAAAAATGTGATGAATGCTAAGAATACTTCCAGGCCACACGCCATGGGTACATGAAGAAAACTCTCTTCAGAGAGACTAATGTGAAAGACGTTGCAAGACTGGGACTCCATCATAAGAAAACGTGATGCAGTGTACTACCGATCTCAAGCTGAATGAAGCAGCCGTTTGTGAACTGATTTAAATTGTCTTCTTTTTATTCGCAGGTGAAGTGTTTCAGATGCCAGCGTTCTCCTGTTATCTTTACTTCTTGTTCTGCCCCACCCTCATCTATCGCAACTCATATCCCAGGTATGTCTTGGTCTCTCACTGAATGGGGCTTTTTTCCTTACCCATATTGCTTACCTCCTCTTTGGTTGGGCCAAGGGGTGGGCCTGCCCTGTGTTACTCCCCAGCGTTGTGGGCCCAGATCAAGAACCGCCCACTCTGGTCCGTTCTTCAATGGCCACTCCAACCAGCAGTAATCCATCTCTTGCATCAATATGCCGACACACTGGGCAGCTCGTCCCAAGCATTCTCCTCCCACCCTCTCTGTGGTATTGTTCCCAATGCTTCACATGTGACCTAACCAAAGTCCAAGAGTGCAGGAACAGTGGATTACACTGAGGCAGTTCACAAGGGTCGTCACGTTTCCGCCGCCATTTTGTCTGATTCAAGTCCAAAGTTGTCAAAGATGTGGAGTCTCAACTTGGCCATGAAGGCCCTGTTGTCCTGGCGACGGCACTGGGTGGGAGTTGCAGGGATCGGCCTGGCCTGGCGATGTGTCAATGACCACCACTGCTGCTCTGCTACCGGGGGTTTGTACTCCGCCTGCCTTCTGCTGAAGAGTGGGGTGAGTTGGTGACGTTATCTAGTGAGGCCAGATCCCCTCACAAGGACTGCTTTGCTGCGATGGATGGAAGGGGGCAGGAGATTGACTCTGCTCCACCATCCGCCCCCACACCCACAGCCCCCAGAAGTGGCATTGGGTTCCTTACCAGAAATAAGGGTGGGTGTGACTTTATGTGTCATTGGATAAAGGACACATGCATGATCCTGATGTCCAGGGTTTTAGTTTAGATTACAGATACAGCGTGGAAACAGGCCCTTCGGCCCACCGAGTCTACACCAACCAGCGATCCCCGCACACCAGCGCTATCCTACACTCACTGGGGGCAATTTACAATTTTACCAAAGCCAATTAACCGCACGTCTTTGGTGTGTGGGACGAAACCGGAGCACCAGGGAAAAACCCACGCAGGTCATGGGGAGAACGTACAAACTCCATACAGACAGCGCCCGTGGTCAGGATGGAACCCGTGTCTCTGGCGCTGTGAGGCAGCAACTCTACCGCCGCGGCCCCCGACCCCTTTGCTGTCTTGGGGCAAGGACTTATTCTTCAATCAATGCGCAGACTCGGTAACCTCATTCCTCCTTGTGGGAGCGTGCTGTGTAACAATTTCCCACTATGTCCCTTACACTACAGCAGAGGCTACGCTGCAGAAACTTAGTGGGAGTGTCGAGGACCAGAGGCACAGCCTCAGAAGAAAAGGACGTACCTTTCGGAAGGAGATAAGGAGGAGTTTCTTAGCCAGAGGGTGGTGAATCTGTGGAATTCATTGCCACAGACGGTGGTGAGACAGTCATTGGGTATTTTTAAAGCATAGATTGATAGATACTTGATTAGTGCGGGTGTCAGGGTTACGGGAGAAGGCAGGAGAATGGGGTTGAGAGGGAGAGATAGATCAGCCATGATTGAATGGCGCAGTAGGCTAGATGGGCCGAATGGCCCAATTCTGCTCCTAGGGCTTATGAACATGAATACTCTGGCAGTTACATGGCTTCGGGACTAACTGGGCTGATGAATAAGGAGCCTTTCCTTCAAATCTCATCAGGGATGTGTCTTATTGCAGGACTCCAAGGATCAGATGGAAGTACGTGGCGCTGAACTTTGCTCAGGTGAGAATGGAACAAATAGTTCAGTGGTACCTTATTGTCACCTGTATTCCTTTTTGCATACAGTTCAGTAAAAACCTTACAGTACGTGCACAATCATACTTCCCTACCTGAGAGAGAAAGATAGATCAGCCACGATTGAATGGCGGGGTAGACTTGATGGGCTGAATGGCCTAATTCTGCTCCTTGAACTTATGAACAGTCGATCACACTGAGGCAGTACACAAGAGTTGCCGCGTTTCCGACGGTATTTTGTTTGATTCAAGACCAAAGTAGTTAACAATGTCTGGCAGTAAACATACCAAAAAATAGAAAATAGGTGCAGGAGAAGGCCATTTGTTCCTTTGAGCCAGCACCGCCATTCATTGTGATCATGGCCGATCATCCACAATCAGTAACTCGTGCCTGCCTTCTCCCCATATCCCTTGATTCCACTAGCCCCTAGCAAAGGCCCGTTGCCAGCACGTTCCAGACACCCACCACTCTCAGTGTAAAAAACACTTTCCCCACACATCTCCATTAAACTTTGACCCTCTCACCTTCAAGCTATGCCCTCTAGTATTTGACAATTACACCCTGGGGAAAAAGGTTCCAAATGTCTACCCTATCTGTCTGCCCCTCATCTTTCTACTAAAACTCTCGTTTGTTTGTTTGTTTGTTCCTGAACTACAGCCAAAACGGTACATGATAGCGCGACAATTTTAGGCCCACCTTACTCACCGCCGTCCTTTGGTGCTAATGGAAGAAGTTTCATTGAAATCGGTTATATATTTTAAGTTATTCACATTTTAAAGTTTAAATCTATTTCCCAGGGAGGGAGGAGGGAGGGGGGTGGAGAGAGGGGGGAGGATGATAAGGGGGGTTGAGGGGGATGGAGTGGTAGGGAGCGGAAGGGGATAGGGGGAGGGGGTGGAGGGAGGGGGAGGCGGGGGGAAGGGAGAGGAGGGGGAAGGGAGGGGGGGAGGGGGAGGGGGGAGGGGGAGGAGAGGGTGCTGCACCAATGCAGGAGAGGTTTGGGCCCAACGGGTCGACTTGGTCTAGTTATTTAATAAACTTCTATCAGGTTGTCCCTCAGCCTCGTGCACTCCAGATCAAACAATCAACAGCCCGTGATCCTGGCCAGGCACTCAATCCACAGAGCACTATATTTTACACTCTGTTTCTTTTCTCTTGTCCTCGGGTATGGTCTGACGCACGTGGACAACATGGAGAACGACTGTTTCTATGTACCTATGACAATAATAAAGCCACATCAATATCCCTGTGACTCTCTACTGGCACCCTCTTCAAAGACTTCACATCCATCATGTAACGGGATGACCAAAATTGTTCCCAATTCTTCACATGTGACCTAACCAAAGTCCAAGAGTGCAGGAACAGTGGATTACACTGAGGCAGTTCACAAGGGTCGTCACGTTTCCGCCGCCATTTTGTCTGATTCAAGTCCAAAGTTGTCATAGATGCGGAGTCTCAACTTGGCCATGAAGGCCCTGTTGTCCTGGCGACGGCACTGGGTGGGAGTTGCAGGGATCGGCCTGGCCTGGCGATGTGTCGATGACCACCACTGCTGTTCTGCTACCGGGGGTTTGTACTCCGCCTGCCTTCTGCTGAGAGTGGGGTGAGTTGGTGACGTTATCTAGTGAGGCCAGATCCCCTCACAAGGACTGCTTTGCTGCGATGGATGGAAGGGGGCAGGAGATTGACTCTGCTCCACCATCCGCCCCCACACCCACAGCCCCCAGAAGTGGCATTGGGATCTTTACCAAATGTCCAGGGTTGTTACATAGAAGTATGGGGCGCGCCACGATGGCGCAGCAGTAGAGTTGCTGCCTCACAGCGTCAGAGAACCAGGTTCGATCCTGACTACGGGTGCGGTTTGTACGTTCTCTCTGTAATCGCCTGGAGTTTCTCTGTGGTCCGGTTTCCTCCCACACTCCAAAGATGTCCACACCCGTTCACACTAGTTCTGCGTTCTCCCACTTTCTCATCCACTCCCTACACACTAGGGGGCAGTTACAGAAGCCAATTAAACTTCAAACCGCACGTCTTTGGGATGTGCAGTTTTGGGCTAATTTGAGGAAGAACATCCTTGCTATTGAGGCAGTGCAGCGTAGGTTCACCAGGTTAATCCCTGGGATGGCGAGACTGTCATATGAGGAAAGATTGGAAAGACTGGGCTTGTATTCACTGGAGTTTAGAAGGATGAGAGGGGATCTCATAGAGACATATAAAATTATGAAAGGACTGGACAAACTAGATGCAGGACAAATGTTCCCAATGTTGGGCGAGTCCCGAACCAGGGGCCACAGTCCAAGAATAAAGGGGAGGCCGTTTAAAAACTGAGGTGATAAAAAACTTTTTCACCCAGACAGTTGTGAATTTGTGGAATTCTCTGCCACAGAAGGCAGTGGAGGCCAAATCACTGGATGAATTTAAAAGAGAGTTAGATAGAGCTCTGGGGGCTAGTGAATCAAGGGATATGGGGAGAAGGCAGGCACGGGTTACTGATTGTAGATGATCAGCCGTGATCACAATGAATGGTGGTGCTGGCCTGAAGGGCCGAATAGCATCCTCCCGCAACCTGTTATCTCTGTTTCTATGAAACAGGAGCACCCGGAGAAAACCCACATGGTCACAGAAGAACGTGCAAACTCCACACGTAGACAGACAGCAACCCGAGGTCAGGATCAAACCCGGGTCTCTGGTGCTGAGAGGCAGCAGCTCTACCCGCTGCACCACTGTGCGCCCTTCTGCCTGCCCCCTGTGCCTGCCTGCTGCCTTATCGTTCTAGGTGGTAAAACTAGGTGGTAGAAATCATGGGTTTGTCAGATGCAGGCCAGAGTATTCTCATCGATAGTTAAGTGTGGAGCAGAAGGAATGCATTGTGTAGATGGTGAACACTGCAGCCACTGTGCACTGGGAGAATATAGAAATGATTGATTGCTTATCAATTGACTGAATACAAGAATAATATGTACAATACCAACAAACCATCACCATAGTACAAAGTAATACAAATATTCTTAGATATCAAATACACTGAGTATTAAACAACTACTAGACCAATGACCCGTTGGGCCCAAACCTCTCCTGCATTGGTGCAGCACCCTCTCCTCCCCCCCCCCCACCCCTCTCCTCCTCCTCCCTCCTCCTCCTCCTCCTCCTCCTCCTCCTCCTCCTCCTCCTCCTCCCTCCTCCTCCTCCTCCTCCTCCTCCTCCTCCTCCTCCTCCTCCTCCTCCTCCTCCTCCTCCCCCTCCCTCCCTTCTCCCCTCTCCCTCCCCCCTTCCCTCCCTCCTTCCCCTCCCCCCTCCTCCTCCCCTCCCTCCTCCCCCTCCCTCCTCCCCCTCCCCTCCGCCCTCCCCCCTCCCCCCTCCCCCTCCCTCTTCCCCCTCCCTCTTCCCCCTCCCTCCTCCCCCTCCCTCCTCCCCTCCCTCCTCCCCCTCCCTCCTCCCCCTCCCCCCTCCCCCTCCCTCCTCCTCCTCCCTCCTCTCCTCCCCCCCTCTCCCTCCCCCCTTCCCCTCCCCCCACTCCATCCCCCTCAACCCCCTTATCCTCCCTCCTCCCCCCTTCCTCCCTCCCCCCTCCCTCCCCCTCCCTCCCCAGGAGATAGATTTAAACTTTAAAATGTGAAAAACTTTAAAGTGAATAACTTTAAAAACATAACACCGATTTCAATGAAACTTCATCCATTAGCACCAAAGAGACGACGGTGAGTAAGGTGGGCCTAAAATTGTCGCGCTGTCGTGTACCGTTTTGGCTGTAGTTCAGGAACAAACAAACAAACAAACAAACAAGAGTTTTAGTATGTAGATATTACCATCCTTGTCCAGGATACATCCACCCCCCGCGATGCCCAGCGGTCCCGGGAATCCCCCAGGGAGCCCGTGGACAGCGCGTGGTCCCTCTCAAGTACCACCTGGGCACGGACGTGACCCCAGGAAAGGGGCAGGCAGTCGGCTCGGGCAGAGCCCTCTTCCGCCTGGCGCCGTGACTTTGATCGCAAAGATTTAAGGACGGCACGGTGGTGCAGCGGTAGAGTTGCTGCCTCACAGCGCCAGAGACCCGGGTTCCATCCCGACTACGGGTGCTGTCTGTACGGAGTTTGTACGTTCTCCCCGTGACCTGCGTGGGTTTTCTCCGGGTGCTCCGGTTTCCTCCCACACTCCAAAGACGTGCAGGTTTGTAGGTTAATTGGCTTCGGTAAAGACTAAATTGTCCCCAGCGTGCAGGATAGTGTTAGTATACAGGGAATTCACTAGTTGGCACGGACTCGGTGGTGACACAGTATCTCTAAAGGATGGATCCATGGCTGAAGGATTGAATGGGAGGCAACTGATTAATTCAGAGTGATT
>NW_027602463.1:0-35374 GCF_053455715.1 Rhinoraja longicauda
GCCCCGCTCCAGGACCCCCAGCCCCTCACATCCACCCAATCAAAGACGCAGATTAAGCAGAAAAAATAACACCATTGCCTGTCATATATATTGATCATTTTTAATGACAGTCCCTGATCATTGAAGTGTTTATTTCAGTTTCTACCTCCTCATTCTCACCCTCCCGCCCTCCGCACTGCGGACCGGTCAGGGGTAGGGTGGGTGGGCCTCCGCCCCCCTCTCTCCCCCTCTCCCTCTCTCTCTCTCTCTCTCTCTCTCTCTCTCTCTCTCTCTCTCTCTCTCTCTCTCTCTCTCTCTCTCTCTCTCTCTCTCTCTCTCTCTCTCTCTCTCTCTCTCTCTCTCTCTCTCTCTCTCTCTCTCTCTCTCTCTCTCTCTCTCTCTCTCTCTCACACACACACACACACACACACTCACACACACTCACACACACACTCACACACACACTCACACACACACTCACACACACACTCACACACACTCACACACACACTCACACACACACTCACACACACACTCACACACACACTCACACACACACTCACACTCACACACACTCACACACACACTCACATACACACTCACACACACTGTCTCCCTCTCTCTCTGTCTCTCTGACTCCCTATATTTATTTAAGTTGCTATATATTCCAAAATGCAGATTGTATTAGATTAAGTTAAGAATCCTACATAAAGAAATATTTTGTGCTCCATGATCGATGGATGGATGGATGCTGACACTGCCCCTGTCTCTGCGTTACGCTCTCTCTCTTTCCCTCTCTCTCTCTCTCTCTCTCTCTCTCTCTTTTTTTTTTTTTTTTTTTTTTTTTTTTTTTTTTTTTTTTTTCTTTCAAAGACTTTATTCAGCACAATCACATGATACATCACATCAAAACCACACTCAGAGGTTACAAAACATCAGTTAATCATTATAATACAACATTGCCTTCATTATTTACAATGCTCTCAACCCCCCGTGGTGACCAGCGTTCACGGAAGGCCTCCATATTCCCCGTGATCACCGCGTGTTCCCTCTCTAGGGACACGCGCGCACGGACGTAGGCCCGGAAGAGGGGGAGGCAGCCGACTCTGGCAAGACCATCGACCGCCCGCTGCCTGGACCCACGAATGGCCATCTTGGCCAAGCCCAGGAGCAAACCGACAGGGAAATCCCACCCTCCTGACCGGCCCTCCCCACTCCCAGCCCCGAGCCCAAACACCAGGATCGTAGGACTGAAATGCAGCCAAAACTTGAGGAGCAACCCCTTCAGATACTCATACAGGGGCAGCAACCTCACACACTCCATGTACATGTGGAACACGGACTCTTCCTCGCCGCAGAAAATACAGGCGGCTGGCGTGTCCGTGAACCGGCTCAAAAATTTATTACACACATCGGCTCTGTGCAACACTCTCCACCCCAGGTCCCCGATGTAAAGGGGGAGGACACCCTTGTAGAGAGACCTCCACTGGGGACCGCCTCCGCCATCAGGTGGTAACACGGATCGCCACGGCGTATCCGGACGGAAGACGAAGGCGAGGAGGTGCAGAGTGTGCAGGAGCATCCTATACAGTAAACGTCTGCCTGCATCACGGAACGGCACGCTGGGCATCTGGGAGAGGCGGCTCAAGTTGTGTGGGGCCGGCTCCCGGGAAATATTCCGGAGCCTGGGCCCGATGAGCAGTTCCGGCGGAGCGGGGGTAAGCTCGGCCGGAATCACTCCAAGCTCACGCCGCTCCCCAACACCCCCCGTGACAGCGTGAGGACTGGCCCCCACCACAGCCACATCACCCCCCTCCCCCTGAGGAGCAACGCGCTGACTGAAGATGACCAAATTCCTCACTCTCAACACATCGCGGTAAAAGCTTGGCATGTCCCGTGTGGCGGGTCGGCTGATGCCCGCCACCGGGAGCCGCCAAACCCCCCTTAGGCACTGGCCCTGGCGGAAAAAATACGTGGCCAGAGCGTGCCACCTGGGAGGGTGCTCCGCGTACACGTACCTCCGCAGAGTCCTGAGACGGAGAGCCGCCACCTGGGTACGCACGCATACCAAGGACTGGCCACCCTCCTCTAGCGGGAGACTCAGGACTGCGGCTGAGACCCAGTGTTTCCTCCCTCCCCAAAAGAAATCCACTAACCTCTTCTGTACAGCATTTACAAAGGTAGAGGGCGGGACAAGAGTGGCGAGCCGGTACCATAACATTGAGGCCACCAGCTGGTTTATGACCAGCACCCTACCCTGGAAAGAAATAACCCTAAGCAAGCCTGACCAGCGTCCCAGCCGGGCGACGACTTTCGTCTCTAGCTCCTGCCAGTTCGCCGGCCAAGCATCCTCAGTGGGACTCAGGTAGATCCCCAGGTAGAGGAGGTGCGTGGTACTCCACGCATAATCCTTCATCTCTTCCGGCAGGGAGTCCACCTGCCACTGGCCCACTAGAAGTCCGGAGCACTTACTCCAGTTGATCCTAGCGGACGAAGCAGCTGAGAACACCTGCTGGCATTCGTGCATCCTCCGCAGGTCAACAGGATCAGTGAACGTAAGGAGAATGTCATCGGCATAGGCCGAGAGAACCACCTCCACCCCCGGTCCTGGTAGCGCCAGGCCTGCCAACCGCCTCCTAAGAAGACACAGGAATGGCTCCACACAGACCGAGTACAACTGCCCAGACATGGGGCACCCCTGGCGTACCCCCCTCCCAAAGCGAATGGGAGCCAACAATGCACCGTTAATCTTCACGAGACACTCTGCTGTGGTGTACAAAAGCCGGACCCGGGCCACAAAATGCGGTCCAAAACCGAACGCTTGCAGTGTCCCGAAGAGGTAATCATGGTCCACCCTGTCAAAAGCCTTCTCCTGATCCAGGGATAGATAGGCAGCTGACTGACCAGTGCCCTGGGCCAGATGGATCAGGTCCCTAACCAAATGGATGTTATCTTGGATGGACCGACCAGGGACTGTATAGGACTGGTCAGGGTGGATCATTTGGGATAGTATGGCGCCCAGGCGATTTGCCATTGCCCGTGCAAAAACTTTATACTCTGTACAGAGGAGAGAGACCGGGCGCCAGTTCTTCAACAGGCGGAGTTCGCCCTTCTTGGGTAGCAGGACAACGACTGCCCTGCGCCACGAGAGGGGCATCTCCCCGGTCGCCAGGCTCTCCCCCAGAACCTTCATGTAGTCACCCCCCAGGACATCCCAGAAGGCTCTAACAAACTCAACCGTCAGCCCATCCAGCCCAGGGGACTTACCCTTTCTGAGCTGGTGCAGGGCACCAGTCACCTCCTCCAATGATAAGGGGTCATCAAGCTGTTCAACCACCCCTCTATCTATAGTCGGTAGCCTCTCCCACAGAACCCGCTGAGCCTCTCCGCTGACACCATCCGCAGAGAACAGCGTTCCATAAAAGGACCGAACTAACGCACTAATCCCCTCTGGGTCTGTGACCGAGGAGCCATCGTCCGCGAGCAGCTCGACGAGCTGTTTGCGGGCTCCTCGCCCTTTCTCCAGAGAGAGGAAGAAAGGTGAAGCCCGGTCCAGATCATGCAGCATCTGGACTCGCGACCTCACGTAAGCACCTCGGGACCGCTCAAGCTGCAGGTCCCTCAGCGCTTCCTTCCTCTCCTGAAACTCTCCCCACTCACAGGAGTCTTCACCGACCCGGCCCAAGCGAGACTCTGCGTCGAGTAACTCCTTCTCGAGTCGCTCGACTGCCGCGTCCCGCCTTCTGGTCGACCCTCCCGTGTAGTCCTGACAGAAAAGACGGATGTGAGCTTTCCCCACATCCCACCACTGCTTAAGGGAAGGGAAGCCCCTCTGCCTCTCTCTCCACTTCACCCAGAACCGCCTAAAAGACTCCCGGAATCGGCGATCCTCCAGCAGCTGGTTATTAAAGTGCCAGTACGCGGACCCAGCCCGTGTGCGCGCTGGAATAAAATCCACTCGCACCAGGCAGTGGTCCGAACATGGCACCGTCCGCATAGAGGCCGCCGAGACCCGGGAGACATACGCTCTGGAGATGTACACACGGTCGATACGGGAACCACCCCCCTCAGACCTTCGCGAAAATGCGTTGGAATCAGGGTGGAGATTCCGCCACGCATCAACCAGCTCGAAAGATTCAATCACACCTCTCAACTTCTTCGCCACTGCAGGGGCACACTGAATACCAGAGCGATCTCGCGTCTCAAGGGTACAATTGAAATCCCCCCCAAGGAAGACACACTCTCCGCAATCAATGGTGCTCAGCAGAGCAGTCACCTCCTGAAGTAACCGCGCTTGCATCGTGCCGGTGCTGGGGGCGTACACGTTAATGAAATGTAACGGCACGCCATCCAGGATCACGGCCAGATAGAGCAAACGGCCTGGCACAACTTCCTGCACCTTCACAATCTCTGGCTGGAAAGTCGGGGCCAACAGGAAAGCCACCCCACTTGACTTTGTACTGAGGTGGCTCATGTAGACCCCCCCCTCCCACTCCAGGACCCAGGTGGGCTCATCACTAACAACAGTGTGCGTCTCTTGTAGAAAGCTCACTGCATACTTCCCCTCTCTGAGGACCGATAGATGGTGAAACCTACGAAGGTCCCCCCTTCCACCGTTTATATTTAGGCTAACTACTGTGAACTTGAACGCTCACAAGACTTATTCCTCAAGCTCCTTGTGGGAGTGAAGCCCCGCTCTTTTAGGAGCTTCAAAAACTCCCCGAATTGACGCTTATCACAAGCACTTAGAGCATTATCCCTACTGTTAAGGATAGCACTAAGTGTCCGGATAGTTCCCCCCAGGTCTGACCACCGTTCGGTAGCTAGCTGGACTTTGTTCCTACTGTGCCGATGTTCATGCAAAAACTCTCGAATCTCAATGATGCCGGCCGCTCGAGCCACAGCACTGGAGTCCTGGCATTCTGCCAACCCACTGACACCTGAAGCAACATCTTCCTCCTCCCTGCACTCAAGGTCGTGGCCCAGATTTGGCAGACTGCCACTGGCTGCCAGCTCGCTCTCTTCACTGTGTAAGCTGGCTCCAACACCCTCCCCCCCCTCCGGCATGATCCCACCCCCGGGATCAATGTCGAGGGAGAGTCCTGACACCTCCAACAGCGATGAGCCGGCCAGTGTATGGCCAGGCTCCTGCACACTCTCCCCGCCCTCTACAACTGGGCCTGGGGAAGAACAAAAACAGGGCGCCCCCAGGGCCCGCGGTCCACCTTCACCCCCGGAATCTGACTGAGAGACATGACCCGCAACAGCCCCGTCCCCCTCCTCATCCAGGGAACCCACTCCCCCAGCATCACCCAGAGAGTCTCCATCCTCCACCACCAGGGGAGTACCCTCACTGGGGCCCACTGAGGGAGCCAGTGTTTCTGGACTCTCCCCTACTTCCTCAGTCTGTGGGGCAGCGCACCCCTCAGTCACTCTCATAGTTCTAATGAGGAGCATAGGCTGGGAAACCACCCCTACAACCGAGACCCCCCCTTCGGGTTGTCCCTGCTCGTCCTCCCTCCCAGGGGACACATTCCCAGGGCAGCCAACCCCAACCTCTTGTGAGATATCACCCTCTGAAGGCCCCTGGGACGAAAGGGCAACCCCCGGCCTAGAGGACACTAGTCGTGGATCACCATCCTCTACCGGAGTGGAGGGTCTCGGGGCAGGCAGCCCCCTGGCCTTATGCCCAGGGCCATCCTCTTCCTCACCAGACGCGCGCCTCCTCTTTACCCCCACGGCGGGCGGTGGTTTGGTGACCTCCATAAAGGAGGAGTCCTCCACCTCCACACCGCCAGCTTCCTCTCTTTCATCCCTTTGATCAGCCACCGCAGATCCCAACAGGAACTCCCCCGCCCCCTCCCGTACCTCCTCAGCTCCTTGCTGAGCCCCGCCAGGTGCCCCCTGGACCTCTCCGGGCCCAACAGGCACCCTTTGGGTGGGCTCAGGTGTGGGCGTGGGCCCATCCGTTTGCGATTGTTTCGCTTTAAGGTTTCTCGTTTTCCTCGTGGACTTCTTCCCCATCTGCACGTGCCATTCCCCCCCCTCCTCCTTGCCCTCCCCCTGCACCTCTCCGCCAAGCTCCGCCGCAGGTACAGGACATGGGGGTCGAGGGGCAGTGCTGCCCTGGGCCGCCAAAGTGGAACTGGCAGCCCCGGGTGGGCCAGCAGTGTCTCCCCGGGTCACCGAGGTGGAACTGGCAGCCCTGGGTGGGCCAGCAGTGTCTCCCCGGGTCACCGAGGTGGAACTGGCAGCCCCGGGTGGGCCAGCAGTGTTTTCCTGGGCTGCAGCGTTGGGATTTCTCGCAGCACCCCGGCCATTGGGACAATCCCTGCGGAAGTGCCCGAACTCTTTACACGCATGACACCGTGCTTCCCCCCAACTCCAATACACGCGGTATTGGAGCCCCGCATTCTTAACGACAAAACTTCCCTCCGCGCCCATCCCTAACCCTACTTCCATATACACCCGCCTCTTAAATGTATAGCTCCTTTGGAGACGAGTGCTGCTGCGCCAGGTCTGTTTAAGCCTAGTCAGCCTGGACCGTACCTCCCCAATCTCTGCCAGGTGTGGGCCAAGGAGCGCATCCCGGATGAAAGTGGGAACGTTGCGCAGGAGAACCGGTCGCACGGTGGACACCCATGGTTCCACTGGTACAAAGAGCCCCCTCACTATAAGCCCCTTCTCCAAAGCTAGGGCCACATCCTGCTGTTCCTTTAGGATGAACTGACATTTGCCCCATCCAACCTCAGCAGAGGCAATCTCGTCCTTCTTGAAGAGATCAAACAGGCTCTCCGCTAATTCCTCCTTGGACCACCGGTCCCCGGTTTGGACCGTGATCCCGTACTCGAGCCCCCCCAAGTTGACATAGGGCTCCTCCTCGAGTGACTCCGGAGCCGCAGCCGAAGCCACACCTGCGTAGCTCCGACCCTGACCCCGACCCCGAGCTGCTGCCATCCTGACAGGGGTACAGAACAACACCCGAAACAACAGCAGTCCTCGCACAAAAACGCTCTCAGAGTCAGTCTCAGTCTAAAGAGCGGCAGAAGCAGTTCTCTCCAGTCGAGCAAAGGAACACGCCCACGCTTATCCTCACCGCCGAGTGCAGCTTTTGGGGCTTTCTGAGGCCTTTCGAGCCCCTCCGGAATCTGCCAGATTTTGCAAAGTACCTTCACTTTGTTGAGCCCGAAGTCCCAGTCCGGGCACAATGTTATGGAAGCTGGATTGTGGAGCTAGAATCGCCACAAACACCACATCTTCCCAACTCCCAGTCTCCAGGTACGATTGGCAATCCGCCAGCCACTGCCGCTCCCACAGCTCTGCAGACAAGCGCTGGAGTTCCTCACTAAATGGAGAAATCCTTCGACAAAGGAAAGTTTCCGAAGTCCAACGTTCACTCAAACTTCGAACTCCCACTGCCTCTGTCCCTCTTCCTTCGACACACTCTTCAAAGGTTGCTTCAATCCTCTCAGCCACCGGAGCAGAGAGCAACACAACCTCTCTCTCTCTCTCTCTCTCTCTCTCTCTCTCTCTCTCTCTCTCTCTCTCTCTCTCTCTCTCTCTCTCTCTCTCTCTCTCTCTCTCTCTCTCTCTCTCTCCCTATATATATATACACACACACATATATATATGTGTGTATATATATATATATATATATATATATATATATATATATATATACACATGTGTATATATGTGTGTGGCGGCGCCCGGGGGCTAGCCCACTCCCTTGGTCATTCCACTCGGCACTCAGTGGACGGGGCGGATTAGGTCACTTCCTGGGTCAGTTCCCTTGGGTCAGGTGGTCTGGGGCTATAAAGAGTTTTGCGGCGGCCCAGTTGTCCGATAATGAGATGTCCGCCTACCGTACGGCCGTTTCGGGCCTGAGGTTGGAGGACGTTCCCTGTGGCACTGGGGGCGCGACGCTGCTTTGCGATGTGTCCACCGGGCAGCCACGCCCAATCGTGCCTGTTGCCTGGCGGCGCCTGGTGTTCGAGGTGCTCCACGGGCTGGCCCACCCTTCCATTCGGGCGACGACGACCCTCGTGGCTTCCCGTTTCGTTTGGCACGGGTTACGCAAGCAGGTTGTACATTGGGCGCGCACCTGCATCCCGTGCCAAACTGCAAAAGTACAGCGGCATGTGCGTGCGCCGCTCCAGGAGTTCCCCGTCCCTCGCCACCGTTTTGACCACATCCACGTGGACATCGTGGGGCCGCTGCCGCCTGCTCGGGGTTTCACCTACCTCCTGACTATGGTGGACCGTTTCACGCGGTGGCCGGAGGCAGTTCCACTGCCGGACACTTGTGCATCTACTTGTGCCCGTGCCTTGGCGGCACATTGGATTGCCAGGTTTGGGGTTCCGCTCGACATTACGTCCGACAGGGGGCCGCAATTCACCTCTGCGCTGTGGTCATCCATGGCCCAACTGCTGGGGGTTAACCTGCACCGCACCGCAGCGTACCATCCGCAGGCGAACGGCCTGGAAGAGCGTTTCCACCGCCAGCTGAAGGCCGCTCTGAAGGGCCGGCTCGTTGGCCCGGACTGGGTTGACGCGTTGCCGTGTGTTTTACTGGGCGTCCGCACCGCCCCCAAGGAGGACTTGGCCACCTCCTCAGCGGAATTGGTGTACGGGGCTCCGCTGACGGTGCCCGGGGAGTTCGTTCCCTCCGCCCAGTGGCAGGCAAAACAGCCCTCGGCCGCCCTGCACCGCCTTCGGGAGATGGTGGGCTCGCTGGCGCCGGTGCCGACGTCTCGCCACGGTTCGTTGCGGTCACATGACCCTTCCGCCCTGCAGGACTGCCCTTTTTTTTCCTGCGTCGGGATGTCCACCGGACACCCCGCCAGCGGCCTTATGAGGGACCGTTCAAAGTGCATGAGCGGGGCTCTGCCACCTTCGTGTTGGACATGTGGGGTCGTCCTGAGACTGTCTCTCTTTCGCGGCTGACGCCGGAGCACGTGGACGTTAGCCAGCCGGTTCTACTGGCGCGGCCTCGCCCTCGGGGTCGTCCCGCGTCCCGGCCCTTACCCTCGGAGTTCCCGCGGGTGCCTTTCCCTTGCGGGGTGGTTCCGGTTCCTGCGCCCGCCGTGGCGCGCACGCGGGCTGGCCGTTTCGTCCTTCCCCCTGTCCGTTTCGTGCCTTCGGTTCTTGGGGGGAGGGGGGTCCTGTGGCGGCGCCCGGGGGCTAGGCCACTCCCTTGGTCATTCCACTCGGCACTCAGTGGACGGGGGGGATTAGGTCACTTCCTGGGTCAGTTCCCTTGGGTCAGGTGGTCTGGGGCCATAAAGGATTTTGGTGTGTCGACTCACGAGTTTTAGTGCGGTGTATGTGTTCGTTGCGGAATAAAGTATTGCTTACCTGGAGTCTAGCCTGATTTCTGTGGTGACCGCACCCACTATAGCACTCACTACAGTACCATCTAGGGTAGACACAAAATGCTGGAGTAACTCAGCGGGACGGGCAGCATCTCTGGAGAGAAGGAATGTGCAATATAGGGACTACATATACTACATATGTATATATATATATATATATATATATATATACATTATATATATACACATATATATATACACATGTGTATATATATGTGTATATATATATATACATATATATATACACATATATATATATACACATGTGTGTGCGTGTGTGTGTGTGTGTGCGTGCGTGTGTGTGTGTGCGTGTGTGTGCGTGCGTGTGTGTGCGGGTGTGTGTGTGTGTGTGCGTGTGTGTGCGTGCGTGTGTGTGTGTGTGCGTGTGTGTGCGTGTGTGTGCGTGTGTGTGCGTGTGGGAAGCAACTGCAGATGTTAGTTTCCCGACACAAAACGCTGAATAGGCGGAGGAGGCAGCATCTCTGGATGGAAGAAATAGGTGACGTGTCGGGTTGAGACCCTTCTTCAGACATATATATATATATGTGTGTGTGTGTGTGTGTGTGTGTGTGTGTGTGTGTGTGTGTGTGTGTGTGTGTGTGTTTTCTATGTGTAGATGCTCGTTAGTGAAGTCAATCTTGGACTGTGCAAACACTACACAGACTGCGCCCAAGGTCAGGATCGAAACCTCGTCGCGGGCGCTGTGAGGAAGCAATTCTACCGGTTCCACCCGTCTGCTGCCCTGTGTAGAAACTATATTGTGAGTCTGGAGTGCAAGCTGTGGGATGGATTGGTCCCAGAGATTGCTGCTGGCGATTCCCCCTCGTTTGTTGGGAATTTGAGGTCAGCGCTCAGAGGTCCACTGCCCGCCATATCGAAGCTGCTCTCTGTCAGCGGACCGTTGGACAACCGGCGGTGTGGAACCGCTCAGCTCTGGAGAGGGATGTGGAAAGGGGGCTACAAATGGGAGGATCGTTGGAAGGAGGGACGGAGGGAGGGGCGCGGGTTGTGGATGTGAGTGTTACCTGGAATTAAAACATTGAATGGTGTTTCCACAGGAGCAAAAATGTCGTGGAAAAGCTGCACAATGCCTTGGTTAAACCCCATCTGAGGTTGTGAATGCAACTGTGACCTCTGTGTCTGATGAAGGGAGTTCTCGACATGGCGAGAATGCAGCAAGTTCTCATTCAATGGACTGATGCGACGACGGGTCTGGGGAATGGGGAGAGATTAGTTCGACTTGAATTATATTGACTGGAGTTCGAGGGAATGGGACGGGACATCGTGAAATCCTGTATATGTCTAACAGCATTAGGTGAAATGGACCCGGGGAGGATGGCTGACCAGATCAAGACCATGGCCACTGGCAGTACGAGGTAGTCCATCGAGAACTTCAAAGGCTTGGATAGGGTAGCTGTGGAGATAATGTTCCCACGTGGGAGAATCCAGGACGAGAGGCCACGGCCCAGAATTAAAGGGCGTTTCTTTAGGAAGGAGATAAGGAAGAATTTATTTAGTTGGAAGGTGTTGAATCTCTGGAAATATTTGCCACAGAAGGCAGTGGAGGACGTCAATAGATGTTTTAAGCAGAGATAGAAAGATTCTTCATGGGTACGGGTTCCAGATGTTATGGGGAGAAGGCAGGGGAACGGGGTTAGGAGGGAGTGGCAGATCAGCCATGATTGAACGGCGGAACAGTCTTGATGGGCCGAATGGTCTAATGCTGCTCCTATCATTAACCAAGATCGGGGGCCAGTTCTTCGTCCAGAGGATGGTGTCACGGTAAAATTCTCTATCATATGCCAGTGGAAAGAGGCCATTAAATATACAACGACAAGTGACAATTACAAGTGCTTTAATGCCAACGAGGGCTCAATGGAGATGGGGAGGAGGCGGAAACAGGAGGTTAAAGAAGCTGATCAACCATGACCCTGTCAAACAGAACAGGGTGGACGTGGGGCCCAGTATCCTGGTGCAATATTTCACGTGCCCATATAATTAATGCAAAACATTTGAACGTTGAGCTCAGAAACGCTTGCTGTAAAAGTGGCCAACATTTCATTTGCATTTCCAATTTGTTCCTGAACCCACAAACAGTTCAAAGTTCACCGAGACCTGTGGAAGGGCACATAACACCAGCCCCGGAACAGAAATCTTTTAATCCCAATTTATCTGGAACTATCCCAGTCTATATTAAATACGTGCTGGTGGTGGGAGGATGATTGGGGTTAATTTGTCGTTTAGAGTCATTGGGTCTTAGAGTGGCAGGGGGATGAGAGCAGGAGCAGAGAGACAGAGGGGTGTAAAATGACTGTAGAAGCAACAGGTAGCAAGGTGAAACGTAAAAGTGGCAGGCAGACAAATCCAGGGCAAAAATCAAAAAGGGCCATTTTTCAACATAATTGTATAAGGGGTAAGAGAGTTGTAAAAACAAGCCTGAAGACTTTGTGTCTCAATGCAAGGAGTATACGTAATAAGGTGGATGAATTAAATGTGGAGATAGTTATTAATGATTGTGATATAGTTGGGATTAGGGAGACATGGCTCCAGGGTGACCAAGGCTGGGAGCTCAACATCCAGGGATATTCTATATTCAGGCGGGATAGACAGAAATGAAAAGGAGGTGGGGTAGCGTTACTGGTTAGAGAGGAGATTAAAGCAGTGGAATGAAGGACATTAGCTTGGAGGAAGTGGAATCGATATGGGTAGAGCTACGAAACACTAAGGGGCAGAAAACGCTAGTGGGAGTTGTGTACAGGCCACCTAACAACAGTAGTAAGGTTGGGGATGGCATCAAGCAGGAAATTAGAAATGCGTGCACTAAAGGTGCAGCAATTATAATGCGTGACTTCAATCTACATATAGATTGCGTGAACCAAACTGGCAGGGGTGCTGAGGAAGAGGATTTCTTGGAATATTTGAGAGATGGTTTTCTAAACCAACATGTCGAGGAACCAATGAGAGAACAGGCCATTCTAGACTGGGTATTGAGTAATGAGGAAGGGTTAGTTAGCAGTCTTGTTGTGCGAGGCCCCTTGGGCAAGAGTGATCATAATATGGTAGAGTTCTTCATTAGGATGGAGAGTGACAAAGTCAATACAGAAACAAGTGTTCTGAACTTAAAGAAAGGTAACTTTGAGGGTATGAGGCGTGAATTGTCCAAGATAGACTGGCGATTGATGCTGGAAGGGTTGACGATGGACATGCAATGGAAGGCATTTAAAGGACGCATGGATGAACTACAACAAGTGTTCATCCCAGTTTGGCAAAAGAACAAACCAGGAAAGGTAGTGAATCCGTGGCTAACATTTGTCCTCGAATAAAATCACAAAAGTCTTGCCTTTTCAATAGTAAAGAGTTGAGTCTCCATCTATACACTGACTGTTCTTTATCTGGCATCGTAATTTTCATTAATAATGGTGAGTGATCCGATAACAATCTAGCCTTGTAATCTATTTGTATTATTCTACCGCTTAATTGAGCTGAAATCAAAAATAGATCTATTCTAGAGTATGTATCATGTCTATTGGAATAAAAAGAGCAATCTCTTTCCTTGGGATGGCTTTTCCTCCAAACATCTATTAAATTTAAACTTTCCATTAAATTCAAGGTTGTCTTCGCTGCTCTTGTCCTTGTCGTTGTCCTTGATGATCTATCCATTACTGAATCTAAACAAAAATTAAAATCTCCCCCTATCAATATATTTTCATGTGCTTCCGCTAGATTTAGAAAAGTATCCTGCGCAAACTTCTCATCATCTGTATTCGGTGCATATATATTCATTAAAGTCCACAATTCTGAGAAAATTTGACAATGTACAATTATAAATCTACCTACTGGGTCACTTACAATATTTTGTATCTTAATTGGTAGCGTTTTCTTAAATAGGATCGCAACCCCTCTTGCTTTTGAATTAAAAGAAGATGCTACCATACTTCCTACCCAATCTCTCTTTAACTTTTGATGTTCTTTTTCCGTTAGATGTGTTTCTTGTAAGAAAGCTATATCCACTTCCAATTTTTTCATATGTGTTAAAATTCTCTTCCTTTTTATCGGTCCATTTAACCCATTAACATTAAAACTCAAAAAGTTCAGTAATTTAACCATTATTCTTAATAAAATTACTCCTATCTATAACATTACTTAACACCTCGTTTCTCATGGTTCTTTGGGGAGTTTCCTTAAACTTCATCATGTTGCTGTACATCCCCCCCCCCCCCCCCCCAACATCCAGGTCAAAAGAAGAAAAAGAAAAAGAAAAAGAAAAAGGAATAGTTAAAGAAACCCAAAATAACCCCCGACTAATGCTGTTTATAAAAAAGAAAACAGCATTACCTCCCTCCATTTTACGGGTCATGACACACGCCATGAATACACACATGAATCCCGCAGTCATCAATTGGTGGTTCTCCACCCCCCCCCCCCCCCCGAACTAGCATAACCTTTTCTCCCAATCATTTTTCATTAACTCTTTACGTTTCATATCTTTTATCTTCCCTCCGTTCATATCCATTTCAGTCCATGTCTCCTTGTCAATCTTCTTGTATCTGTTGAGCCTTTGGAAGTTTAAAAGCAAATTCCTCAGCTTCCTTGTGATCAGTAAAAAATTTGTTTCCTTCTTTTTCCATAAAAGGGGTATCGTAGGTAAAATCGATAACCTTTTTGCCACAGGGCTTTTTTCGCAGGGTTAAATTCCTTCCTTCTATTTAGAAGCTCATAACTTATATCCGGATAGAAAAAAAGATTATTCTCTCCACTTTTCAGAGGAGTAGAATTCTTTTTCCGTTGTACAGCCGCCTTCAAAATTCTTTCTTTATCCTGATATCTCAATAATTTTATGAGAATTGATATCGGATACTGACCCTGTTTTGGAATTGGTCTTAATGCCCTATGTGCCCTTTCAATTTCAATTTCACTTTTTTCCATTTCCAAAATATTCGGAATCCAGTTTTGAAAGAATTCTATTGGGTCTTCTCCCTCTTCGCCTTCTTCAAGACCAACAATCTTTATATTGTTTCGTCTACTAGTATTCTCCAACAAGTCCAGTTTTTCAAATATCTGTTTCCTTTCTGTTATCCATGCATTTACGTTGTCTTCGATCTTATTCACTCTTTCAGTAGTATCTGCAGTCTTAACTTCCAGTTTTTTAACTTTTTTATCCAATTTATCCATTCTTTTTAAACTTCTGTTGTTAGCAATGGTATTATTTTTTAATTGTTCACATACTTCTTTTAAGATCTCTTCTATACTTCCCCTATATTTTTTACTTTCAATTCTACCTTTAGGTCTATCTGGAAGGCAAGGTTCACCTTCTGATGAATCTTCTTGATCGTCTGTAGTTTCTTGGTCCTGGTCCTGGTCGGTGTCACTATCTGTGGCAGAGGCCTCCTGGGATTGTAGTTTCATTAACTTGCCTTGTGACATTTCGCGCATGCGCGGTTCCCCTTGTTCGCGCATGCGCGGTTCCCCTTGTTCGCGCATGCGCGGTTCCCCGTATTCACGCGAGGCATGCTTCTAACTCCCGGGTGCCGCCGCGCCTGCTTGCCTTTCTTCGGGACCAGTCCTCTCAGCTTGAGCACGAGGATTCTCCAACTCAACAGGGCCTCCTTCTCTCTTCTCACCGATCTCTTTAACCCGGTGGGTTTCTTCAGTTTTTGTTTAGGAGACATGTCTAAATAATCCCCCAGTCTTTTGAGAATTATAGACTTTCTAAGAAACTTTGTTCAATTTTAATCAGTACTTTTCTAAGTTTAGTTCGGAGGAGCTGGAAGACCACGACCTGTGCCTACGTCATCACGTGCCGTCCCCCTTTACTATGGATGTTCAGTCATTATACAACTCCATCCCTGACCAGGAAGGCCTGAAGGCACTCCGTTTCTTCCTCGACCGCAGAACCAGCCAATTACCCTGTACTAACACTCTCCTCCGCCTAGCAGAGCTCGTCGTTACTCTTAACAATTTAACCTTCAATTTTTCTGCTTCCTGTAAATCCAAGGCACAACTATGAGTACTCGTGTGGGCCCCGGCTATGCCTGGCTCTTTGTAGTGTACGTCGAACAATACCTGTTCGAGACGTACACTGGCCCTATCCCCGAACTGCATCTCTGCTACATTGACGACTGCATCGGTGCCACCTCCTGCACCCATGGAGAACTCACGGACTTTTCCCGTACTGCACGCAAATCATTTTTCCAAACTGCAGTACTAATTTCCATACTGCACTCAACTTCACTTGGACCATCCCCGACATACGTGGGATTGATCCCTGGGATGGCGGGACTGTCATATGAGGAAAGATTGAAAGGACAAGGCTTGTATTCACTGGAGTTTAGAAGGATGAGAGGGGATCTAATAGAAACATATAAAATTATAAGACTGGACAAGCTAGATGCAGGAATTCCCCCCACCAATGTTGTGCGAGTCCAGAACCAGGGTCCACACACAGTCTTAGAATAAAGGGGAGGCCATTTAAAACTGAGGTGAGAAAAGGCTTTTCCACCCAGAGAGTTGTGAATTTGTCGGATTGTCTGCCACAGAGGGCAGTGGAGGCCAAATCACTGGACGGATTTAAGATAGAGTTAGATAGAGCTCTAGGGTCTAGTGGAATCAAGGGATATGGGGAGATGGTAGGCACCGGGTATTGATTGGGGACAATCAGCCAGGATCACAATGAATGACGGTGCTGGTTCGCAGGGCCGAATAGCCTCCTCGTGCACCTATTTTCTGTGTTCTATGTTTCTATCCCCCTACCGTTTCTTGATCTCACTGTCCCCATCACAGGTGATATCCTATCAACTGACATATAGTATGAACCTACCGACTCCAACAGCTATCTAGACTACACTTCTTCCCACTATGCCTCCTGCAAAGACGCCATCCCCTACTTTCAATTCCTCCGTCTAAGCCATATCTGCAGCTAAGGTTAAGTGTTCCATACCAGGACATCCGAGATGTCATTATCCTTTAGGGAACGGAGATTCCCCATTTCCATCATAGAATAAGGCCTCACACATGCCTCCTTAGTACCCCGCAGCTCTCGTCTTGCTCCTCACGCCCCAGTCGCAATAGGGACAGAGTCCCCCTCGTCCTCACCTTTCACCCCATCAGCAGTTGCATACAGCACACAATCCGCCAATATTTTCGCCACCTCCAATGGGATCCCTCCACGAGCCACATTTCCCCATCTCCACCCCTTTTGTCTTTCGGCAGTGAACATTCATTCTGAAACTCCCTGGGTAAATCGGCCCTTCCCACCCAAACTATTCCCTCCCCAGGTACGTTCTCCTGCAACCGCAGTAGACAATAGACAATAGACAATAGGTGCAGGAGTAGGCCATTCAGCCCTTCGAGCCAGCACCGCCATTCAATGCGATCATGGCTGATCACTCTCAATCAGTACCCCGTTCCTGCCTTCTCCCCATACCCCCTCACTCCGCTATCCTTAAGAGCTCTATCCAGCTCTCTCTTGAAAGCATCCAACGAACTGGCCTCCACACCTTCACCACTCTCTGACTGAAATAGTTCTTCCTCATCTCCGTTCTAAATGGCCTACCCCTTATTCTTAAACTGTGGCCCCTTGTTCTGGACTCCCCCAACATTGGGAACATGTTTCCTGCCTCTAATTTGTCCAATCCCCTAATTATCTTATATGTTTCAATAAGATCCACCCTCATCCTTCTAAATTCCAGTGTATACAAGCCTAATTGCTCCAGCCTTTCAACATACGACAGTCCCGCCATTCCGGGAATTAACCTAGTGAACCTACGCTTCACGCCCTCAATAGCAAGAATATCCTTCCTCAAATTTGGAGACCAAAACTGCACACAGTACTCCAGGTGCGGTCTCACCAGGGCCCGGTACAACTGTAGAAGGACCTCTTTGCTCCGATATGTAGATGCAACACCTGTCCCTATACCTCGCGACTCGATGCCGTCCAAGGACTGCAACAGTCCTTTGAAGTGAGGCAGAGGTTACTTGCATCCCCTCCTCCCTCATCTACTGTATCCGCTTTTCCAAGTGTGGTCTCCTACATATCGGCGACGCCAAGCACAGGCTCGGTGATCATTTCACTGAACACTTCCGCTCATTCCGCCTAGACTTACACGATCACCCGGTCAGAGAGTGGTGAAGGTGTGGAATTCTCTGCCTCAGAAGGCAGTGGAGGCCAGTTCGTTGGATGCTTTCAAGAGAGAGCTAGATAGAGCTCTTAAGGATAGCGGAGTCAGGGGGGTATGGGGAGAAGGCAGGAACGGGGTACGAATTGAAAATGATCAGTCATGATCACATTGAATGGCGGCGCTGGCTCGAAGTGCCGAATGGCCTGCTCCTGCATCTATTGTCTATTGTCTATTGTCTATTGTCTATTCGACAATGGCACAACTACAATTGGTTAAATCATGGATTTTGATGAATCAAATTACAGATAAGGGACAAAACACCCATTTAAACATTGATGCAAACAAAACACTCAACATAAACAAAAACATTCAATCAACGTTAATCTATCATTCCATCTGAACCTCATTCTCCTGCCCCCTCTCCATAAGCAGGAAAGATTCCAAGGGGAGTAAGAGACACCCATGAGACACCCATGGCTGACAAGGGAAGTCAAGGACAGCATAAAAATAAAAGAGCAGAAGTACAACAAAGCAAAGAAGAGTGGGAAGCCAGAGGATTGGAACTCTTTTAAAGAGCAACAGAAGAGGACTAAGAAGGCAGTACGCGGAGAAAAGATGAGGTACGAGGGTAAACTAGCCAATAATATAAAGGAGGATAGTAAAAGAGGAAAAAAATAGTCAAGGCAAATGTGGGCCCCTTTAAGACAGAAGCGGGGGAATTTATTATGGGAAACAAGGAAATGGCAGACGAGTTGAACCGGTACTTTGGATCTGTCTTCACTAAGGAAGATAAAAGCAATCTCCCAGATGTTCTAGTGGCCAGAGTTCCTAGGGTGACGGAGGAACTGAAGGAAATCCACATTAGGCATGAAATTGTGTTGGGTAGACTTATGGGACTGAAGGCTGATAAATTCCCAGGGCCTCATGGTCTGCATCCCAGAGTACTTAAGCAAGTGGCGCTAGAAATTGTGGACGCATTGGTGATCATTTTCCAATGTTCTATAGATTCAGGATCAGCTCCTTTCGATTGGAGGGTAGCTAATGTTGTCCCACTTTTTAAGAAGGGAGGGAGAGAAAAAACGGGAAATTATAGCCCATTTAGTCTGACATCAGTGGTGGGGAAGATGCTGGAGTCAATTATAAAAGACGAAATTGCGGAGCATTTGGATAGGAGTAACAGGATTGTTCCGAGTCAGCATGGATTTACGAAGGGGAAATCATGCTTGACTAATCTTCTGGAATACTTTGAGGATGTAACAGGAAAATTGACAGGGGAGAGCCGGTGGATGTGGTGCACCTTGACTTTCAGAAATCCTTTGACAAGGTTCCACATAGGAGATTAGTGGGCAAAATTAGAGCACATGACTTGGACAGGTTGTGTGAGTGGGCGGATGCATGGCAGATGCAGTTTAATGTGGATAAGTGTGAGGTTATCCACTTTGGTGGTAAGAATAGGAAGGCAGAGAATTATCTGAATGGTGTCAAGTTAGGAACAGTGGACGTACAACGAGATCTAGGTGTCCTAGTGCATCAGTCACTGAAAGGAAGCATGCAGGTACAGCAGGCAGTGAAGAAAACCAATGGAATGTTGGCCTTCATAACAAGAGGAGTTGAGTAAAGGAGCAAAGAGGTCCTTCTGCAGTTGTACAGGGCCCTAGTGAGACCGCACCTGGAGTACTGTGTGCAGTTTTGGTTTCCAAATTTGAGGAAGGATATTCTTGCTATTGAGGGCGTGCAGCGTAGGTTTACTAGGTTAATTCCCGGAATGGCGGGACTGTCATATGTTGAAAGACTGGAGCGACTAGGCTTGTATACACTGGAATTTAGAAGGATGAGTGGAGATCTTATCGAAACGTATAAAATTATTAAGGTGTTGGACACGTTAGAGGCAGGAAACATGTTCCCAATGTTGGGGGAGTCCAGAACAAGGGGCCACAGTTTAAGAATAAGGGGTAGGCCATTTAGAACTGAGATGAGGAAAAACATTTTCAGTCAGAGAGTTGTGAATCTGTGGAATTCTCTGCCTCAGAAGGCAGTGGAGGCCAATTCTCTGAATGCATTCAAGAGAGAGCTGGATAGAGCTCTTAAAGAGAGTGGAGTCAAGGGGTATGGGGAGATGGCAGGAACGGGGTACTGATTGAGAATGATCCGCCATGGTCACATTGAATGGCGGTGCTGTCTCGAAGGGCCAATTGCCTATTGTCTATTGTCTATAACCCATGACACGCGTCCAAATCAATTAATTAACTAATCAAGCAGTTCTTAGCATGTAGCACATCAGTTCCATAGACAGGGTCCAATATTCAAAACGGAGTAAGGATGCATCGGACTGTATCCTAGCTAATGGAAGAACCAAAGACAAATGTCCTCAATGTGATAGAGGTTAGTCGGACAGTACCCTGGATTATAGACGGATCGATTAGAAACCTGGTAGCAGAGGAAATGAAGCTGTTCTTGAGTCTGGCGGTGCGTGTTTTTAAACTCTGTACCATTCTCGCAATGGGAGCAGGGAAAGAAAGAAGGGCTCGGGTGGGTGGGTCAGGTCTATGAATACATGGACTGCTCCTCCTGCTCCCCCTCCGACACTGTGAGCTTGAACGCTTCAACCTCTGGCAAACGCTTTGCCGTCATGCATTGATCAACATTTTATCATTTACTTCATCAAGGACTTGGCATTTGCTGCATTCTCGCCAAGTCGAGAACTCCCTTCATCAGACACAGAGGCCACAGTTGCATTCAGATCCTCAGATGGGGTCTAACCAAGGCGTTGTGCAGCTTTTCCACGACATTCTTGCTCCTGTGGAAACACCATTCAATGTTTTAATTCCAGGTAACACAGATCTACAACCCCTGCCCCTCCCTCCGTCCCTCCTTCCAATGGTCGTTCCATTTGTAGCCCCCTTTCCACAACCCTCTCCAGAGCTGAGCGGTTCCACACCGCCTGTTGTCCAACGGTCCGCTGACAGAGAGCGGCTTGGATATGGCGGGAAGAGGACCTCTGAGCGCTGTCCTCAAATTCCCAACAAACGAGGGGGAATCGCCAGCAGCAATCTCTGGGTCCAATCCACCCCACAGCTTGCACTCCAGACTCACAATATAGCTTCTACACAGGGCAGCAGACGAGTTTAACCGGTAGAATTGCTTCCTCACAGCGCCCGCGACGCGGGTTCGATCCTGACCTTGGGCGCTGACTGTGTAGTGTTTGGACAGTCCAAGATTGACTTCACTAACGAGCATCTACACATAGAGAACACACACACACACACACGCACACACGCGCGCACACACACACACACACACACACACACACACACACACACACACACACACACACACACACACACACACACACATATATATATATATATATATATAAATATATATATATATATATAAATATATATATATATATATCATGTGTGTGTGTGTGTTTGTGTGTGTGTGTTTGTGTGTGTGTGTGTGTGTGTGCGTGTGTGTGTGTGTGTGTGTGTGTGCGTGTGTGTGTGCGTGTGTGTGGCTGGCAAGCAACGGCAGATGTTTGTTTACAGCGAAGATAGACACAAAAAGCTGAATTCGCGGAATAGGCAGCATCTTTGGATAGAAGGAATAATTGAAGTGTCGGGTGAGACCCTTCTTCTGACCTATATACATATATATTTATTTAGTTAGAGGATAATGAATCTCTGGAAATATTTGCCACAGAAGGCAGTGGAGGACGTCAATTTATCTTTTTAAGGCGGAGATAGATAGATTCTTGATGGTTACGGGTTCCTGGTGTTATGGGGAGAAGGCAGGAGAAAGGGGTTAGGAGGGAGTGGCAGAACAGCCATTATTGAACGGCGGAACAGTCTTGATGGGCCGAATGGTCTAATGCTGCTCCTATCATTAACGAATATCGGGGGCCAGTTCTTCGTCCAGAGGATGGTGTCACGGTAAAATTCTCTAGCATAAGCCAGTGGAAACAGACCATTAAATATACAACGACAAGCGACAAATACAAGTACTTTAATGCCAACGAGGGTTCAATGGAGATGGGGAGGAGGTGGAAACAGGGGGTTAAAGAAGCTGATCAACCATGACCCTGTCAAACAGAACAGGGTGGACGTGGGGTCCAATATCCTTGCGCAATATTTTACGTGCCCATATAATTAATGCAAAATATTTGAACGTTGAGCTCAGAAACGCTTGCTGTAAAAGTGGCCAACATATCGTTTGCATTTCCAATTTATTCCTGAACCCACATACAGGTGAAAGTTCACCGAGACCTGTGGAAAGGCACATAACACCAGCCCCGGAACCGAAATCTTTCAATCCCTATTTATCTGGAACTCTCCCAGTCTATATTAAACACGTGCTGGTGGTGGGAGGAGGTTTGACAATAGACAATAGACAATAGACAATAGGTGCAGGAGTAAGCCATTCGGCCCTTCGAGCCAGCACCGCCATTCAATGTGATCATGGCTGATCATTCTCAATCAGTACCCCGTTCCTGCTTTCACCCCATACCCCCTGACTCCGCTATCCTTAGGAGCTATACCTAGCTCTCTCTTGAATGTATTAAGACAATTGGCCTCCACCGCCCTCTGAGGCAGAGAATTCCACAGATTCACAGATTTTCCTCATCTCTGTTCTAAATGGCCTACCCATTATTCTTAAGCTGTGGCCCCTGGTTCTGGACTCCCCCAACATTGGGAACATGTTTCCTGCCTCTAACCTGTCCAACCCCTTAATAATCTTATACGTTTCGATAAGATCCCCTCTCATCCTTCTAAATTCCAGTGTATACAAACCTAGTCGCTCCAGTCTTTCAACATATGACAGTCCCGCAATTCCGGGAATTAACCTAGTAAACCTACGCTGCACGCCCCCAATAGCAAGAATATCGTTCCTCAAATTTGGAGACCAAAACTGCACACCAGGTGCGGTCTCACTTGGGCCCTGTACAACTGCAGAAGGCCCTCTTTGCTCCTATACTCAACTCCTCTTGTTATGAAGGCCAACATTCCATTGGCTTTCTTCACTGCCTGCTGTACCTGCACGCTTCCGTTCAGTGACTGATGCACTAAGACACCCAGATCACGTTGTACATCCCCTTTTCCTAACTTGACACCGTTCAAATAATAATCTGCCTTCCTATTCTTACCACCAATGTGGTTAACCTCAAACTTATGTACATTAAACTGCATCTGCCATGCATCCGCCCACTCACACAACCTGTCTAAGTCACCCTGCAACTTCATAGCTGCGCAATTTCGCCTTTTATAATTGACTCCAGCATCTTCCCCACCACTGATTTCAGACTAACTGGTCTATAATTTCCCGTGTTCTTTCTCCCTCCTTTCTTGAAAAGTGGGATAACATTAGCTACCCTCCAATCCACATGAACTGACCCGGAATCTAGAGAACATTGGAAAATAATCACTAATGCGTCCACAATTTCGAGAGCCACCTCCTTAAGCACCCTGGGATGCAGACCATCAGGCCCTGGGGATTTATCAGCCTTGAGTCCCATCAGTCTACCCAAAACTTTTTCCTGCCTAATGTGCCTCCAGTTCCTCTGTCACCCTAAGATCTCTGGCCACCAGAGCAAAGAGGTCCTTCTGCAGTTGTACAGGGCCCTAGTGAGACCGCACCTGGAGTACTGTGTGCAGTTTTGGTTTCCAAATTTGAGGAAGGATATTCTTGCTATTGAGGGCGTGCAGCGTAGGTTTACTAGGTTAATTCCCGGAATGGCGGGACTGTCATATGTTGAAAGACTGGAGCGACTAGGCTTGTATACACTGGAATTTAGAAGGATGAGTGGAGATCTTATCGAAACGTATAAAATTATTAAGGTGTTGGACACGTTAGAGGCAGGAAACATGTTCCCAATGTTGGGGGAGTCCAGAACAAGGGGCCACAGTTTAAGAATAAGGGGTAGGCCATTTAGAACTGAGATGAGGAAAAACATTTTCAGTCAGAGAGTTGTGAATCTGTGGAATTCTCTGCCTCAGAAGGCAGTGGAGGCCAATTCTCTGAATGCATTCAAGAGAGAGCTGGATAGAGCTCTTAAAGAGAGTGGAGTCAAGGGGTATGGGGAGATGGCAGGAACGGGGTACTGATTGAGAATGATCCGCCATGGTCACATTGAATGGCGGTGCTGTCTCGAAGGGCCAATTGCCTATTGTCTATTGTCTATAACCCATGACACGCGTCCAAATCAATTAATTAACTAATCAAGCAGTTCTTAGCATGTAGCACATCAGTTCCATAGACAGGGTCCAATATTCAAAACGGAGTAAGGATGCATCGGACTGTATCCTAGCTAATGGAAGAACCAAAGACAAATGTCCTCAATGTGATAGAGGTTAGTCGGACAGTACCCTGGATTATAGACGGATCGATTAGAAACCTGGTAGCAGAGGAAATGAAGCTGTTCTTGAGTCTGGCGGTGCGTGTTTTTAAACTCTGTACCATTCTCGCAATGGGAGCAGGGAAAGAAAGAAGGGCTCGGGTGGGTGGGTCAGGTCTATGAATACATGGACTGCTCCTCCTGCTCCCCCTCCGACACTGTGAGCTTGAACGCTTCAACCTCTGGCAAACGCTTTGCCGTCATGCATTGATCAACATTTTATCATTTACTTCATCAAGGACTTGGCATTTGCTGCATTCTCGCCAAGTCGAGAACTCCCTTCATCAGACACAGAGGCCACAGTTGCATTCAGATCCTCAGATGGGGTCTAACCAAGGCGTTGTGCAGCTTTTCCACGACATTCTTGCTCCTGTGGAAACACCATTCAATGTTTTAATTCCAGGTAACACAGATCTACAACCCCTGCCCCTCCCTCCGTCCCTCCTTCCAATGGTCGTTCCATTTGTAGCCCCCTTTCCACAACCCTCTCCAGAGCTGAGCGGTTCCACACCGCCTGTTGTCCAACGGTCCGCTGACAGAGAGCGGCTTGGATATGGCGGGAAGAGGACCTCTGAGCGCTGTCCTCAAATTCCCAACAAACGAGGGGGAATCGCCAGCAGCAATCTCTGGGTCCAATCCACCCCACAGCTTGCACTCCAGACTCACAATATAGCTTCTACACAGGGCAGCAGACGAGTTTAACCGGTAGAATTGCTTCCTCACAGCGCCCGCGACGCGGGTTCGATCCTGACCTTGGGCGCTGACTGTGTAGTGTTTGGACAGTCCAAGATTGACTTCACTAACGAGCATCTACACATAGAGAACACACACACACACACACGCACACACGCGCGCGCACACACACACACACACACACACACACACACACACACACACACACACACACACACACACACACATATATATATATATATATATATAAATATATATATATATATATAAATATATATATATATATATCATGTGTGTGTGTGTGTTTGTGTGTGTGTGTTTGTGTGTGTGTGTGTGTGTGTGTGCGTGTGTGTGTGTGTGTGTGTGTGTGCGTGTGTGTGTGCGTGTGTGTGGCTGGCAAGCAACGGCAGATGTTTGTTTACAGCGAAGATAGACACAAAAAGCTGAATTCGCGGAATAGGCAGCATCTTTGGATAGAAGGAATAATTGAAGTGTCGGGTGAGACCCTTCTTCTGACCTATATACATATATATTTATTTAGTTAGAGGATAATGAATCTCTGGAAATATTTGCCACAGAAGGCAGTGGAGGACGTCAATTTATCTTTTTAAGGCGGAGATAGATAGATTCTTGATGGTTACGGGTTCCTGGTGTTATGGGGAGAAGGCAGGAGAAAGGGGTTAGGAGGGAGTGGCAGAACAGCCATTATTGAACGGCGGAACAGTCTTGATGGGCCGAATGGTCTAATGCTGCTCCTATCATTAACGAATATCGGGGGCCAGTTCGCCACGGTTCGTTGCGGTCACATGACCCTTCCGCCCTGCAGGACTGCCCTTTTTTTTCCTGCGTCGGGATGTCCACCGGACACCCCGCCAGCGGCCTTATGAGGGACCGTTCAAAGTGCATGAGCGGGGCTCTGCCACCTTCGTGTTGGACATGTGGGGTCGTCCTGAGACTGTCTCTCTTTCGCGGCTGACGCCGGAGCACGTGGACGTTAGCCAGCCGGTTCTACTGGCGCGGCCTCGCCCTCGGGGTCGTCCCGCGTCCCGGCCCTTACCCTCGGAGTTCCCGCGGGTGCCTTTCCCTTGCGGGGTGGTTCCGGTTCCTGCGCCCGCCGTGGCGCGCACGCGGGCTGGCCGTTTCGTCCTTCCCCCTGTCCGTTTCGTGCCTTCGGTTCTTGGGGGGAGGGGGGTCCTGTGGCGGCGCCCGGGGGCTAGGCCACTCCCTTGGTCATTCCACTCGGCACTCAGTGGACGGGGGGGATTAGGTCACTTCCTGGGTCAGTTCCCTTGGGTCAGGTGGTCTGGGGCCATAAAGGATTTTGGTGTGTCGACTCACGAGTTTTAGTGCGGTGTATGTGTTCGTTGCGGAATAAAGTATTGCTTACCTGGAGTCTAGCCTGATTTCTGTGGTGACCGCACCCACTATAGCACTCACTACAGTACCATCTAGGGTAGACACAAAATGCTGGAGTAACTCAGCGGGACGGGCAGCATCTCTGGAGAGAAGGAATGTGCAATATAGGGACTACATATACTACATATGTATATATATATATATATATATATATATATATATATACATTATATATATACACATATATATATACACATGTGTATATATATGTGTATATATATATATACATATATATATACACATATATATATATACACATGTGTGTGCGTGTGTGTGTGTGTGTGCGTGCGTGTGTGTGTGTGCGTGTGTGTGCGTGCGTGTGTGTGCGGGTGTGTGTGTGTGTGTGCGTGTGTGTGCGTGCGTGTGTGTGTGTGCGTGTGTGTGCGTGTGTGTGCGTGTGTGTGCGTGTGGGAAGCAACTGCAGATGTTAGTTTCCCGACACAAAACGCTGAATAGGCGGAGGAGGCAGCATCTCTGGATGGAAGAAATAGGTGACGTGTCGGGTTGAGACCCTTCTTCAGACATATATATATATATGTGTGTGTGTGTGTGTGTGTGTGTGTGTGTGTGTGTGTGTGTGTGTGTGTGTGTGTGTGTGTGTGTTTTCTATGTGTAGATGCTCGTTAGTGAAGTCAATCTTGGACTGTGCAAACACTACACAGACTGCGCCCAAGGTCAGGATCGAAACCTCGTCGCGGGCGCTGTGAGGAAGCAATTCTACCGGTTCCACCCGTCTGCTGCCCTGTGTAGAAACTATATTGTGAGTCTGGAGTGCAAGCTGTGGGATGGATTGGTCCCAGAGATTGCTGCTGGCGATTCCCCCTCGTTTGTTGGGAATTTGAGGTCAGCGCTCAGAGGTCCACTGCCCGCCATATCGAAGCTGCTCTCTGTCAGCGGACCGTTGGACAACCGGCGGTGTGGAACCGCTCAGCTCTGGAGAGGGATGTGGAAAGGGGGCTACAAATGGGAGGATCGTTGGAAGGAGGGACGGAGGGAGGGGCGCGGGTTGTGGATGTGAGTGTTACCTGGAATTAAAACATTGAATGGTGTTTCCACAGGAGCAAAAATGTCGTGGAAAAGCTGCACAATGCCTTGGTTAAACCCCATCTGAGGTTGTGAATGCAACTGTGACCTCTGTGTCTGATGAAGGGAGTTCTCGACATGGCGAGAATGCAGCAAGTTCTCATTCAATGGACTGATGCGACGACGGGTCTGGGGAATGGGGAGAGATTAGTTCGACTTGAATTATATTGACTGGAGTTCGAGGGAATGGGACGGGACATCGTGAAATCCTGTATATGTCTAACAGCATTAGGTGAAATGGACCCGGGGAGGATGGCTGACCAGATCAAGACCATGGCCACTGGCAGTACGAGGTAGTCCATCGAGAACTTCAAAGGCTTGGATAGGGTAGCTGTGGAGATAATGTTCCCACGTGGGAGAATCCAGGACGAGAGGCCACGGCCCAGAATTAAAGGGCGTTTCTTTAGGAAGGAGATAAGGAAGAATTTATTTAGTTGGAAGGTGTTGAATCTCTGGAAATATTTGCCACAGAAGGCAGTGGAGGACGTCAATAGATGTTTTAAGCAGAGATAGAAAGATTCTTCATGGGTACGGGTTCCAGATGTTATGGGGAGAAGGCAGGGGAACGGGGTTAGGAGGGAGTGGCAGATCAGCCATGATTGAACGGCGGAACAGTCTTGATGGGCCGAATGGTCTAATGCTGCTCCTATCATTAACCAAGATCGGGGGCCAGTTCTTCGTCCAGAGGATGGTGTCACGGTAAAATTCTCTATCATATGCCAGTGGAAAGAGGCCATTAAATATACAACGACAAGTGACAATTACAAGTGCTTTAATGCCAACGAGGGCTCAATGGAGATGGGGAGGAGGCGGAAACAGGAGGTTAAAGAAGCTGATCAACCATGACCCTGTCAAACAGAACAGGGTGGACGTGGGGCCCAGTATCCTGGTGCAATATTTCACGTGCCCATATAATTAATGCAAAACATTTGAACGTTGAGCTCAGAAACGCTTGCTGTAAAAGTGGCCAACATTTCATTTGCATTTCCAATTTGTTCCTGAACCCACAAACAGTTCAAAGTTCACCGAGACCTGTGGAAGGGCACATAACACCAGCCCCGGAACAGAAATCTTTTAATCCCAATTTATCTGGAACTATCCCAGTCTATATTAAATACGTGCTGGTGGTGGGAGGATGATTGGGGTTAATTTGTCGTTTAGAGTCATTGGGTCTTAGAGTGGCAGGGGGATGAGAGCAGGAGCAGAGAGACAGAGGGGTGTAAAATGACTGTAGAAGCAACAGGTAGCAAGGTGAAACGTAAAAGTGGCAGGCAGACAAATCCAGGGCAAAAATCAAAAAGGGCCATTTTTCAACATAATTGTATAAGGGGTAAGAGAGTTGTAAAAACAAGCCTGAAGACTTTGTGTCTCAATGCAAGGAGTATACGTAATAAGGTGGATGAATTAAATGTGGAGATAGTTATTAATGATTGTGATATAGTTGGGATTAGGGAGACATGGCTCCAGGGTGACCAAGGCTGGGAGCTCAACATCCAGGGATATTCTATATTCAGGCGGGATAGACAGAAATGAAAAGGAGGTGGGGTAGCGTTACTGGTTAGAGAGGAGATTAAAGCAGTGGAATGAAGGACATTAGCTTGGAGGAAGTGGAATCGATATGGGTAGAGCTACGAAACACTAAGGGGCAGAAAACGCTAGTGGGAGTTGTGTACAGGCCACCTAACAACAGTAGTAAGGTTGGGGATGGCATCAAGCAGGAAATTAGAAATGCGTGCACTAAAGGTGCAGCAATTATAATGCGTGACTTCAATCTACATATAGATTGCGTGAACCAAACTGGCAGGGGTGCTGAGGAAGAGGATTTCTTGGAATATTTGAGAGATGGTTTTCTAAACCAACATGTCGAGGAACCAATGAGAGAACAGGCCATTCTAGACTGGGTATTGAGTAATGAGGAAGGGTTAGTTAGCAGTCTTGTTGTGCGAGGCCCCTTGGGCAAGAGTGATCATAATATGGTAGAGTTCTTCATTAGGATGGAGAGTGACAAAGTCAATACAGAAACAAGTGTTCTGAACTTAAAGAAAGGTAACTTTGAGGGTATGAGGCGTGAATTGTCCAAGATAGACTGGCGATTGATGCTGGAAGGGTTGACGATGGACATGCAATGGAAGGCATTTAAAGGACGCATGGATGAACTACAACAAGTGTTCATCCCAGTTTGGCAAAAGAACAAACCAGGAAAGGTAGTGAATCCGTGGCTAACATTTGTCCTCGAATAAAATCACAAAAGTCTTGCCTTTTCAATAGTAAAGAGTTGAGTCTCCATCTATACACTGACTGTTCTTTATCTGGCATCGTAATTTTCATTAATAATGGTGAGTGATCCGATAACAATCTAGCCTTGTAATCTATTTGTATTATTCTACCGCTTAATTGAGCTGAAATCAAAAATAGATCTATTCTAGAGTATGTATCATGTCTATTGGAATAAAAAGAGCAATCTCTTTCCTTGGGATGGCTTTTCCTCCAAACATCTATTAAATTTAAACTTTCCATTAAATTCAAGGTTGTCTTCGCTGCTCTTGTCCTTGTCGTTGTCCTTGATGATCTATCCATTACTGAATCTAAACAAAAATTAAAATCTCCCCCTATCAATATATTTTCATGTGCTTCCGCTAGATTTAGAAAAGTATCCTGCGCAAACTTCTCATCATCTGTATTCGGTGCATATATATTCATTAAAGTCCACAATTCTGAGAAAATTTGACAATGTACAATTATAAATCTACCTACTGGGTCACTTACAATATTTTGTATCTTAATTGGTAGCGTTTTCTTAAATAGGATCGCAACCCCTCTTGCTTTTGAATTAAAAGAAGATGCTACCATACTTCCTACCCAATCTCTCTTTAACTTTTGATGTTCTTTTTCCGTTAGATGTGTTTCTTGTAAGAAAGCTATATCCACTTCCAATTTTTTCATATGTGTTAAAATTCTCTTCCTTTTTATCGGTCCATTTAACCCATTAACATTAAAACTCAAAAAGTTCAGTAATTTAACCATTATTCTTAATAAAATTACTCCTATCTATAACATTACTTAACACCTCGTTTCTCATGGTTCTTTGGGGAGTTTCCTTAAACTTCATCATGTTGCTGTACATCCCCCCCCCCCCCCCCCAACATCCAGGTCAAAAGAAGAAAAAGAAAAAGAAAAAGAAAAAGGAATAGTTAAAGAAACCCAAAATAACCCCCGACTAATGCTGTTTATAAAAAAGAAAACAGCATTACCTCCCTCCATTTTACGGGTCATGACACACGCCATGAATACACACATGAATCCCGCAGTCATCAATTGGTGGTTCTCCACCCCCCCCCCCCCCCCCGAACTAGCATAACCTTTTCTCCCAATCATTTTTCATTAACTCTTTACGTTTCATATCTTTTATCTTCCCTCCGTTCATATCCATTTCAGTCCATGTCTCCTTGTCAATCTTCTTGTATCTGTTGAGCCTTTGGAAGTTTAAAAGCAAATTCCTCAGCTTCCTTGTGATCAGTAAAAAATTTGTTTCCTTCTTTTTCCATAAAAGGGGTATCGTAGGTAAAATCGATAACCTTTTTGCCACAGGGCTTTTTTCGCAGGGTTAAATTCCTTCCTTCTATTTAGAAGCTCATAACTTATATCCGGATAGAAAAAAAGATTATTCTCTCCACTTTTCAGAGGAGTAGAATTCTTTTTCCGTTGTACAGCCGCCTTCAAAATTCTTTCTTTATCCTGATATCTCAATAATTTTATGAGAATTGATATCGGATACTGACCCTGTTTTGGAATTGGTCTTAATGCCCTATGTGCCCTTTCAATTTCAATTTCACTTTTTTCCATTTCCAAAATATTCGGAATCCAGTTTTGAAAGAATTCTATTGGGTCTTCTCCCTCTTCGCCTTCTTCAAGACCAACAATCTTTATATTGTTTCGTCTACTAGTATTCTCCAACAAGTCCAGTTTTTCAAATATCTGTTTCCTTTCTGTTATCCATGCATTTACGTTGTCTTCGATCTTATTCACTCTTTCAGTAGTATCTGCAGTCTTAACTTCCAGTTTTTTAACTTTTTTATCCAATTTATCCATTCTTTTTAAACTTCTGTTGTTAGCAATGGTATTATTTTTTAATTGTTCACATACTTCTTTTAAGATCTCTTCTATACTTCCCCTATATTTTTTACTTTCAATTCTACCTTTAGGTCTATCTGGAAGGCAAGGTTCACCTTCTGATGAATCTTCTTGATCGTCTGTAGTTTCTTGGTCCTGGTCCTGGTCGGTGTCACTATCTGTGGCAGAGGCCTCCTGGGATTGTAGTTTCATTAACTTGCCTTGTGACATTTCGCGCATGCGCGGTTCCCCTTGTTCGCGCATGCGCGGTTCCCCTTGTTCGCGCATGCGCGGTTCCCCGTATTCACGCGAGGCATGCTTCTAACTCCCGGGTGCCGCCGCGCCTGCTTGCCTTTCTTCGGGACCAGTCCTCTCAGCTTGAGCACGAGGATTCTCCAACTCAACAGGGCCTCCTTCTCTCTTCTCACCGATCTCTTTAACCCGGTGGGTTTCTTCAGTTTTTGTTTAGGAGACATGTCTAAATAATCCCCCAGTCTTTTGAGAATTATAGACTTTCTAAGAAACTTTGTTCAATTTTAATCAGTACTTTTCTAAGTTTAGTTCGGAGGAGCTGGAAGACCACGACCTGTGCCTACGTCATCACGTGCCGTCCCCCTTTACTATGGATGTTCAGTCATTATACAACTCCATCCCTGACCAGGAAGGCCTGAAGGCACTCCGTTTCTTCCTCGACCGCAGAACCAGCCAATTACCCTGTACTAACACTCTCCTCCGCCTAGCAGAGCTCGTCGTTACTCTTAACAATTTAACCTTCAATTTTTCTGCTTCCTGTAAATCCAAGGCACAACTATGAGTACTCGTGTGGGCCCCGGCTATGCCTGGCTCTTTGTAGTGTACGTCGAACAATACCTGTTCGAGACGTACACTGGCCCTATCCCCGAACTGCATCTCTGCTACATTGACGACTGCATCGGTGCCACCTCCTGCACCCATGGAGAACTCACGGACTTTTCCCGTACTGCACGCAAATCATTTTTCCAAACTGCAGTACTAATTTCCATACTGCACTCAACTTCACTTGGACCATCCCCGACATACGTGGGATTGATCCCTGGGATGGCGGGACTGTCATATGAGGAAAGATTGAAAGGACAAGGCTTGTATTCACTGGAGTTTAGAAGGATGAGAGGGGATCTAATAGAAACATATAAAATTATAAGACTGGACAAGCTAGATGCAGGAATTCCCCCCACCAATGTTGTGCGAGTCCAGAACCAGGGTCCACACACAGTCTTAGAATAAAGGGGAGGCCATTTAAAACTGAGGTGAGAAAAGGCTTTTCCACCCAGAGAGTTGTGAATTTGTCGGATTGTCTGCCACAGAGGGCAGTGGAGGCCAAATCACTGGACGGATTTAAGATAGAGTTAGATAGAGCTCTAGGGTCTAGTGGAATCAAGGGATATGGGGAGATGGTAGGCACCGGGTATTGATTGGGGACAATCAGCCAGGATCACAATGAATGACGGTGCTGGTTCGCAGGGCCGAATAGCCTCCTCGTGCACCTATTTTCTGTGTTCTATGTTTCTATCCCCCTACCGTTTCTTGATCTCACTGTCCCCATCACAGGTGATATCCTATCAACTGACATATAGTATGAACCTACCGACTCCAACAGCTATCTAGACTACACTTCTTCCCACTATGCCTCCTGCAAAGACGCCATCCCCTACTTTCAATTCCTCCGTCTAAGCCATATCTGCAGCTAAGGTTAAGTGTTCCATACCAGGACATCCGAGATGTCATTATCCTTTAGGGAACGGAGATTCCCCATTTCCATCATAGAATAAGGCCTCACACATGCCTCCTTAGTACCCCGCAGCTCTCGTCTTGCTCCTCACGCCCCAGTCGCAATAGGGACAGAGTCCCCCTCGTCCTCACCTTTCACCCCATCAGCAGTTGCATACAGCACACAATCCGCCAATATTTTCGCCACCTCCAATGGGATCCCTCCACGAGCCACATTTCCCCATCTCCACCCCTTTTGTCTTTCGGCAGTGAACATTCATTCTGAAACTCCCTGGGTAAATCGGCCCTTCCCACCCAAACTATTCCCTCCCCAGGTACGTTCTCCTGCAACCGCAGTAGACAATAGACAATAGACAATAGGTGCAGGAGTAGGCCATTCAGCCCTTCGAGCCAGCACCGCCATTCAATGCGATCATGGCTGATCACTCTCAATCAGTACCCCGTTCCTGCCTTCTCCCCATACCCCCTCACTCCGCTATCCTTAAGAGCTCTATCCAGCTCTCTCTTGAAAGCATCCAACGAACTGGCCTCCACACCTTCACCACTCTCTGACTGAAATAGTTCTTCCTCATCTCCGTTCTAAATGGCCTACCCCTTATTCTTAAACTGTGGCCCCTTGTTCTGGACTCCCCCAACATTGGGAACATGTTTCCTGCCTCTAATTTGTCCAATCCCCTAATTATCTTATATGTTTCAATAAGATCCACCCTCATCCTTCTAAATTCCAGTGTATACAAGCCTAATTGCTCCAGCCTTTCAACATACGACAGTCCCGCCATTCCGGGAATTAACCTAGTGAACCTACGCTTCACGCCCTCAATAGCAAGAATATCCTTCCTCAAATTTGGAGACCAAAACTGCACACAGTACTCCAGGTGCGGTCTCACCAGGGCCCGGTACAACTGTAGAAGGACCTCTTTGCTCCGATATGTAGATGCAACACCTGTCCCTATACCTCGCGACTCGATGCCGTCCAAGGACTGCAACAGTCCTTTGAAGTGAGGCAGAGGTTACTTGCATCCCCTCCTCCCTCATCTACTGTATCCGCTTTTCCAAGTGTGGTCTCCTACATATCGGCGACGCCAAGCACAGGCTCGGTGATCATTTCACTGAACACTTCCGCTCATTCCGCCTAGACTTACACGATCACCCGGTCAGAGAGTGGTGAAGGTGTGGAATTCTCTGCCTCAGAAGGCAGTGGAGGCCAGTTCGTTGGATGCTTTCAAGAGAGAGCTAGATAGAGCTCTTAAGGATAGCGGAGTCAGGGGGGTATGGGGAGAAGGCAGGAACGGGGTACGAATTGAAAATGATCAGTCATGATCACATTGAATGGCGGCGCTGGCTCGAAGTGCCGAATGGCCTGCTCCTGCATCTATTGTCTATTGTCTATTGTCTATTGTCTATTCGACAATGGCACAACTACAATTGGTTAAATCATGGATTTTGATGAATCAAATTACAGATAAGGGACAAAACACCCATTTAAACATTGATGCAAACAAAACACTCAACATAAACAAAAACATTCAATCAACGTTAATCTATCATTCCATCTGAACCTCATTCTCCTGCCCCCTCTCCATAAGCAGGAAAGATTCCAAGGGGAGTAAGAGACACCCATGAGACACCCATGGCTGACAAGGGAAGTCAAGGACAGCATAAAAATAAAAGAGCAGAAGTACAACAAAGCAAAGAAGAGTGGGAAGCCAGAGGATTGGAACTCTTTTAAAGAGCAACAGAAGAGGACTAAGAAGGCAGTACGCGGAGAAAAGATGAGGTACGAGGGTAAACTAGCCAATAATATAAAGGAGGATAGTAAAAGAGGAAAAAAATAGTCAAGGCAAATGTGGGCCCCTTTAAGACAGAAGCGGGGGAATTTATTATGGGAAACAAGGAAATGGCAGACGAGTTGAACCGGTACTTTGGATCTGTCTTCACTAAGGAAGATAAAAGCAATCTCCCAGATGTTCTAGTGGCCAGAGTTCCTAGGGTGACGGAGGAACTGAAGGAAATCCACATTAGGCATGAAATTGTGTTGGGTAGACTTATGGGACTGAAGGCTGATAAATTCCCAGGGCCTCATGGTCTGCATCCCAGAGTACTTAAGCAAGTGGCGCTAGAAATTGTGGACGCATTGGTGATCATTTTCCAATGTTCTATAGATTCAGGATCAGCTCCTTTCGATTGGAGGGTAGCTAATGTTGTCCCACTTTTTAAGAAGGGAGGGAGAGAAAAAACGGGAAATTATAGCCCATTTAGTCTGACATCAGTGGTGGGGAAGATGCTGGAGTCAATTATAAAAGACGAAATTGCGGAGCATTTGGATAGGAGTAACAGGATTGTTCCGAGTCAGCATGGATTTACGAAGGGGAAATCATGCTTGACTAATCTTCTGGAATACTTTGAGGATGTAACAGGAAAATTGACAGGGGAGAGCCGGTGGAT
>NW_027602464.1:0-35344 GCF_053455715.1 Rhinoraja longicauda
CTCCGTTATTCGTCCTGGAATATCACCTGACTTCCCTATTGCCCTCCTTCCCTCAGATGGTGTCAACGGACTCTGCTCACGTTTACTTTGTGGATCTGCGTCCACTCTGGGAGTAGAAGGTTGACCAGCTGGCGTTGGTATGGAGGCTTCAGGATGCCTTCTTAAATGCCTTGTAAGGTACTCCGCCGTGGTGAATGCTATAGTGCAGTGAGGGCAAGGATGACAGTCTCCTTGGGTCACGCCGTCTACTGCTGGAGAAGGAAACAGAAATGATCACATTCAGCAAAAAATCCACGCTCTGATTTGGAAGACAGATTAGTAAATGCTTCAGTGTTAATGGAGCTGCTCGGAGATGTTAATTGAAATAATTTACAGGCGTGACTAGTGAAAGATTGTGGGGAGGAGGGATTTATCAATCACCAGATGATTCTGATAAAGACTCGAGGGGGATGGATTCTGTCTTTGATATCCCCCAAGGAACAAGGTACACGTCAGTAAGTTTTTAAGAATTCTTCTAACCCAGTGTGATAACTGGTTTGTTAAAATGGGCAAGTGAAAAGCAAAGTGCAGATGTCAAATAACATCATGAGCTGGGAGTTGCGGAGGATGACAGCAGGGCAAAGGGGCTGACTGCATCTTTGTAAATGCTCAGTGATTCAGCGTGAGTTGCTCCAAGGATGTTTTGAATAAAATCAGTGCATCCACAAAGTTTTTGTGCTTCTGACACCTGCGACATCATTCAGCACAATTCTCTGCACTTCACTATTCTGCAAATTTCTCATCCTTACTACGACTGCTGCTTTGTTTTTGATCATAGTTTCTTACGTGCCACTTTAAACATCCGTAATTATTTTACAGTAAATTAGTTAAAGTTTGATTGTGTTGAACAATCCCTGTTCCAGGCGTACACTGGCCCTATCCCTGACCTCTATCTCCGTCACATTGACAAGTGCATCGGTACTACCTCCTGCACCCATCCAGAACTCATGGACTTCATTAACTTCACCACCAATTTCCATCCTGCACTCAAATTCACTTGGACCATCTTTGACACCACCCTCGCCTTTCTTGATCTCAGTCTCCATCACAGGCTGACATCTATTACAAACCCACTGACAGTCCACAACTACCTTGTCTACACTTCTTCCCACCCTGCTTACTGCAAAGACTCCATCCCCTATTCCTAATTCCTCCGTCTACGCCACATCAAGATGAGGGGTTCCCTACCAGGACATCTGACATGTCCTCATTCTTTAGGGAATGGAGGTTCCCCTCTCCCATCAGAGATGAGGCCTCACTCCTGTTTCCTCGGTACCCCACAGCTCTGCCTTCCCCCCCCTCTCCCTATTCGTAACAGAGACAGAGTCCGCTAGTCCTTACCTTTCACCCCATCAGCCCTCACATACAACACATAATCCTCCGACATTTTCGCCACCTCCAACGGTATTCCACCACTAGTCACGTCTTCCCATCTCCACCCCTTTCCGCCTTCCACAGAAACCATTCCCTCCGCAACTCCCTGGTTAATTGGGCCCTTCCCACCCAAACCACCCCCTCCCCAGGTACATTCCCTTGCAGGAGATGCAACATCTGCCCCTATACCTCCTCCTTCAAATCTGTCCAGGCACCCCAACAGTCCTTTCAGGTTGGGCAGAGGTTCACTTGCACCTCCTCCAACCTCATCTACTGTGTTCAAGATGTGGACTCTTACACATCGGCAAGACCAAACATCGTTTTGCTGAACACCTTCACGCAGTCCGCCTGAATCTACCTGATCTCCTGGTTGCTAAACACTTTAATTCTCCTACCCATTCCCACACTGACCTTTCTGTCCTAAGTCGCCACCATTGCCAGAGTGAGGTTAAACGCAAATTGGAGGAACAGCATCTCATATTTTGCTTGGGCAGCTTGCAGCCCAGTGGTATGAATATTGATTTCTCTAACTTCAAGTAACCTCGGTATTCCCTTTCTCTCTCTCCCTCCCCCACCCAAGTCACACCAGCTTCTTATTTTCACATAAACAAACAGATAACAAAGGCCCGTTTCCCTTATTCACAAAATTCTGAAGTAACTCAACAGGTCAGGCAGCATCTCAGGAGAGAAGGAATGGGTGACGTTTTGGGTCGAGACCCTTCTTCAGACTGATGTCAGGGGGGCTGGACAGAGGAAGGATATAAGTGGAGACAGGAAGATAGAGGAAGAACTGGGAAGGGGAAGGGGAAGAGAGGGACAGAGGAATTATCTAAAGTTGAGGTCAATGTTCATTCCGCTGGGCTGCAAGCTGCCCAAGCCAAATATGAGGTCCTGTTCCTCCAATTTCCGGTGGGCCTCACTATGGCATTGGAGGAGGCCCATGACAGAAAGGTCATACTGGAAGTGGAAGGGGAAGTTGAAGTGCTCAGCCACCGGGAGATCAGGTTGGTTAAGGCGGACTGAGTGAAGGTGTTGAACGAAACGATCGCCGAGCCTGCGTTCGGTTTCGCCAATGTAAAGAAATTGACATTTAGAGCAGCGGATGCAATGGATGAGGTTGGAGGAAGTGCAGGTGAACCTCTGTCTCACCTGGAAAGACTGTTTCGGTCCTTGGATGGAGTTGAGGGGGGAGGTAAAGGGACAGGTGTTGCATCTCCTGCGGTTGCAGGGGACAATGCCTGGGGATGGGGTGGTTTGGGTAGGAAGGGACGAGTGGACCAGGGAGTTACGGAGGGAACGGTCTCTGTGGAACGCAGAAAGGGGAGGGGATGGGAAGATGTGGCCAGTAGTGGGGTCCCGTTGGAGGTGACGGAAATGTTGGAGGATGATTTGTTGGATACTCTGGCTGATGGGGTGGGACATCTCTGATGTCCTAGTGTGAAACACCTCATCCCGGGCGCAGATGCAGCGTAGACGGAAGAATTGGGAGTAGGGGATAGACTTTTTGCAGGAGACAGGGTGGGATGAAGTGTAGTCCAGATAGCTGTGCGAGTCAGTGGGTTTATAGTAGATGTCAGTCACTAGTCTGTCTCCTGTGATGGAGATGGTGAGGTCCAGAAACGGTAGGGAGATGTCGGAGATAGTCCAGAAATGGTAGGTTTCCTTTATTATTTTTACTTTTTTGCATATCTTTCATTCATTGTTCTTTATCTCTCCACATTGTTGTTTAATATCTCTCGTTTCCCTCTTCCCTAACTAGTCGGAAGGGTCTCGACCCAAAACATCACCCATCCCTTCTCTCACGAGATGCTGCATTTTGTGTCTATCTGCAGCATCTGCAGTTCCTTCCCACACAATTAAAGTTGCCTGCAGTTCCCCGATTTGTGCAGAATCCTCACGTTTTGGGTCTTGGTTTGACATCCACATTGTGGTCCATGTGATTCCCAGCTCCTTGGCATAATCATCACCGTACCAGACCAGCAACTCGCAGTGAGGACGAACCGGCTTGCAGGTCCTGTAGTAAATGTTGCCCCGGTGCTGGAAGGCAACAAGGTTCTGTTCCTCCTCCTTTCTGGCACAGTTCACAAATCTGCAACACAACAAGCACAGATAGAAGGTACAACAGTCACTTAAAATTATAAGTGAACACAGAACGTAAAGTATATCAGCAAAGTCTGTTGAATGGGAGATGTCCCCAGCCATGGTCCAAATTCAACCTGAAATATTGTACACCCTTTGTCAGCACACTGCTGAAGGAAACTTGAACTTTGTTTCTCTTCCCACAGAAGCGGCCTGACCTACGCAGTATTTCCAGTCTTTTCTGTTTTTATGTCTACCTGGTATTACTGTTGTTGGTATTGTATTGATTACTTTCTATTTATCTGCATGTTATTGCGTTAACAGACTTGTTAAGCTGCAGGAAGTTAGAATTTCATTGTGGAACAATTAAACACTGTTGACCCTGGCTGTGTTATTTACAGGGAGGCAAAGACAGAGCAGCTGTGATGCAGCGTGGCGTGAATTGAGTTATTCTTCTTGGAATATTGGTTTCACGGAGATACCCCAGATTTTAACATCAAGACCTGATTTTAAACTGTGGCATCAGTCTCCCAGTCACAGATCAAGACATGACAGGCTGAATATTTGATGCAAAGTTTTGCAGCATCAGGTGACATTCCAAGAGCACGAGGCTTGAGATAGGAGTTGTGGGTCATGGAGTGATTCAAGGAGAAAGGCTGGTTTAGGCAAGGAAAGCATCGCCCAGACAGAATGCTGATTCTTTCTGGATTGATGAGTAAAATGGACCATTTCCCTTCCCCGAGTCATGTATTTCCCATTCATCCCCTCTTTTAAACTAAATAGTGGGGGGAGGGGGGATGTCAAATGGGATAAACAAAGATGGAGTTGAAGGGAAAGAGAGTATAGGAGAGAATGGCCAAGTGTAATAGGAATCGATGTGAAAGGTGAGATGAGTAATGGATTAAAAGTGTTATATATGAATGTGCAAAGTATAAGAAGTAAAGAGGATGAGCTTGAGGCTCAGTTAGAGATTGGTAGATATGACATTGTGGGGATTACAGAGACATGGCTGCAGTAGGATCGCGACTGGGAACTGAATATTCAGGGTTATACGTCCTATAGAAAGGACAGGCAGGTGGGCAGAGGAGGTGGGGTAGCTCTGTTGGGAAGGGATGAAATTGAGTCCTTTGTGAGAGATGACATAGGGTCTGACGATATAGAGTCACTGTGGATAGAGTTGAGGAATTGTAAAGGTAAGAAGACACTAATGGGAGTTATCTACAGACCCCCAAACAATAGCGTATAGGGTTTAAGTTGCAGCAGGTGTTAAAACTGGCATGTAACAAAGGTTTGTGGTTATGGGAGATTTCAATATGCAGGCAGACAATAGACAATAGGTGCAGGATGAGGCCATTCGGCCCTTCGAGCCAGCACCGCCATTCAATGTGATCATGGTTGATTATTCTCAATCAGTACCCCATTCTGATTATTCTCAATCAGTACCCCGTTCCTGCCCGTTCCTGCCTTCTCCCCATACCCCCTGACTCTGCTATCCTTAAGAGCTCTATCTAGCTCTCTCTTGAATGCATTCAGAGCATTGGCGTCCACTGCCTTCTGAGGCAGAGAATTCCACAGATTTACAACTCTGACTGATTTTTTTTTTCCTCATCTCAGTTCTAAATGGCCTACCCCTTATTCTTAAACTGTGGCCCCTTGTTCTGGACTCCCCCAACATTGGGAACATGTTTCCTGCCTCTAACGTGTCCAACCCCTTAATAATCTTATACGTTTCGATAAGATCTCCTCTCATCCTTCTAAATTCCTGTGTATACAAGCCTAGTCGCTCCAGTCTTTCAACATATGATAGTCCCGCCATTCTGGGAATTAACCTAGTAAACCTACGCTGCACGCCCTCAATAGCAAGAATATCCTTCCTCAAATTTGGAGACACAACTGCACACAGTACTCCAGGTGCGGTCTCACTAGGGCCCTGTACAACTGCAGAAGGACCTCTTTGCTCCTATACTCAACTCCTCTTGTTATGAAGGCCAACATTCCATTGGCTTTCTTCACTGCCTGCTGTACCTGCATGCTTCCTTTCAGTGACTGATGCACTAGGACACCCAGATCTCGTTGTACGTCCCCTTTTCCTAACTTGACACCATTCAGATAATACTCTGCCTTCCTATTCTTACCACCAACGTGGATAACCTCACACTTATCCACATTAAACTACATCTGCCATGCATCCACCCACTCACACAACCTGTCCAAGTCACCCTGCAACCTCATTGCACCTTCCTCACAGTTCACAGGGAGACAGGGAAAATCAGGTTGGTTCTGGACCCCAAGAAAGGGAGTTTGCAGTGTGCCTTCGAGATGGATTCTTAGAGCAGTTTGTACTCCAGCCTACCAGAGAGATGGCAATTCTGGATTCAGTGTTGTCCAACAAACCAGATTTAATAAGGGAACTCGAGGAAAAGGAACCGCTTGGAGGTAGTGACCATAATATGAATAGTTTTAATCTGCAATTTGAGAGGGAGAAGGTTAAATCAGAAATGTCAGTGTTGCAGTTGAACAAAGGGGACTATGAAGGCATGATAGAGGAGCTGGCCAAGGTCGAATGGAAAAGGATCCTAGCAGGAATGTCGGTGGAACAGCAATGGCAGGAATTTCTGGGCATAATCCGGGAGCAGAGCAAGGACGCCCGTTTGCTGAGCAGTAAAGTAAGTGCTAATCACAGTTGAACAGGCAGTTTAAAAAGAGCGCCAAAAGGAAGCTAGTAGTCAATTTGAAAAGTCCGGGAGCAGAGCAAGGACGCCCGTTGGCTGAGCAGTAAAGTAAGTGCTAATCACAGTTGAACAGGCAGTTTAAAAAGAGCGCCAAAAGGAAGCTAGTAGTCAATTTGAAAAGTCCGGGAGCAGAGCAAGGACGCCCGTTGGCTGAGCAGTAAAGTAAGTGCTAATCACAGTTGAACAGGCAGTTTAAAAAGAGCGCCAAAAGGAAGCTAGTAGTCAATTTGAAAAGTTCGGGAGCAGAGCAAGGACGCCCGTTGGCTGAGCAGTAAAGTAAGTGCTAGTTTAAGTGAGAAGTCAGGTAAATTGGACAATCAGGCAATTTAATTGGTGATATAAGCAATACTTGCAAAAGGGTGCAGCCCTGTTCAGGTGCAGCCCAGTGAGAAAAGTGCGAGTCTTTGGCTGCGAGTCTTCGGCGAGGAGGCTGAGGTGAGGAGGATACGATTGTTTTAAGCCAGAGCTGGTTATAGGCACAAGGTGATGGCGGAAAAGTTGGTGCGGTGTGTTTCCTGCAGGATGTGGGAAGACAGGGACGTCGCTGGAGCTTCTGGGAGCTACACCTGCAAGAACTGTGTCCAGGTGCAGCTCCTGAAGGGACGTGTGGTGGAGTTGGAGAGGCAGTTGGATGACCTCAGGGCCATCCGAGAATGCGAGAGTTTCCTCGACAGGACCTATTGTGAGGCTGTCACGCCAAGGGTCCAGTTCGAGCGAAGGTGGGAGACTGTTTCAGGGGGGAGTGGACGTGGACTACGGGAGACCCCAGTGGCTGTGCCTATTGCAAATAGGTATACCCTCTTGGGAACTGTCGGGGCAGAAGACGTTTCCAGTCCGAGTGGCGGACCTGTTGGCAAGGATACTCGACAGGGGAGACCGAAGTCTGGAAGAGCCGTAGTGGTCGGTGACTCCATAGTCCGAGGGACGGACAGAAGATTCTGTGGCAGCAGGAGGGACTTGAGGATGGTCTGTTGCCTCCCTGGTGCCAGGGTTCAACACATCACAGACCGGCTTCAGAAAATCCTAGTGAGGGAAGGCGATCAACCTGAAGTCGTTGTGCACGTGGGCACGAATGACGTCGGGCGGAAGAGGAAGGAGGTGCTACAGCGGGAGTTTAGAGAGTTGGGAAAAGCACTGAGAAGTAGGACGTCGAAGGTAGTTATCTCTGGACTGCTACCGGTACCTCGTGCTGGTGAGGCCAGGAACAGAGAGATAGAGGGTATGAATTTATGGCTGAGGGGCTGGTGCAGAGAGCAGGGATTTAGATTTCTGGACCACTGGGATCTCTTCTGGACTAGGGGTGACTTGTACAAAAGGAACGGGTTACATCTTAACAGCAGAGGGACAAACATTCTGGCAGGCAGGTTTGCTAGTGTGACACCTGTGGCTTTAAACTAAGTAGTGGGGGGGAGGGGTTAACAAATTGTGAATATGAAGATGAGGTAAAAGGGAATACAGGAGATATTGCAAAAGACTCTCGGAAGAATGGGAACAGAAGTTCTAGAGCGGAAAAGAAATTAAGGGCAGGGCCAATTGTGAACGATGTGAGAGAGGAGGTAAATACAGAAGTTAAAGTGTTGTACTTAAATGCGCGTAGTATAAAAAATAAAGTGGATGAGCTTGAGGCTCAGTTAGTCATGGGCAAGTATGATGTTGTAGGGATCACTGAGACATGGTTACAAGAGGACCAGGGCTGGGAACTGAATATTCAGGGGTACACAACATATAGAAAAGACAGACAGGTGGGCAGAGGGGGTGGGGTTGCTCTGATGGTAAGGAATGATATTCATTCCCTTGCAAGGGGTGACATAGAATCAGGAGATGTTGAATCAGTATGGATAGAAATGAGAAATTGTAAGGGTAAAAAGACCCTAATGGGAGTTATCTATAGGCCCCCAAACAGTAGCCTCGACATAGGGTGCAAGTTGAATCAGGAGATAAAATTGGCGTGTCAAAAATGTAATGCTACGGTGGTTATGGGAGATTTCAACATGCAGGTAGACTGGGAAAATCAGGTTGGAAATGGACCCCAGGAAAGAGAGTTTGTAGAGTGCCTTCGAGATGGATTCTTAGAGCAGCTTGTACTGGAGCCTACCAGGGAGAAGGCAATTCTGGATTTAGTGTTGTGTAATGATCCTGATCTGATAAGGGGACTAGAGGTAAAAGAGCCATTAGGAGGCAGTGATCACAACATGATAAGTTTTACTCTGCAAATGGAAAGGCAGAAGGGCAAATCGGAAGTGTCGGTATTACAGTATAGCAAAGGGGATTACAGAGGCATGAGGCAGGAGCTGGCCAAAATTGATTGGAAGGAGGCCCTAGCAGGGAAGACGGTAGAACAGCAATGGCAGGTATTCCTGGGAATAATGCAGAGGTTGCAGGATCGATTTATTCCAAAGAGGTGGAAAGACTCTAAGGGGAGTAAGAGACACCTGTGGCTGACGAGGGAAGTCAGGGACAGCATAAAAATTAAGGAGAGGAAGTATAACATAGCAAAGAAGAGTGGGAAGACAGAGGATTGGGACTCTTTTAAAGAGCAACAAAAGTTAACTAAAAAGGCAATACGGGGAGAAAAGATGAGGTACGAGGGTAAACTAGCCAATAATATAAAGGAGGATAGCAAAAGTTTTTTTAGGTACGTGAAGAGGAAAAAAATAGTCAAGGCAAATGTGGGTCCCTTGAAGACAGAAGCAGGGGAATTTATTATGGGGAACAAAGAAATGGCAGACGAGTTAAACCGTTACTTTGGATCTGTCTTCACTGAGGAAGATACACACAATCTCCCAAATGTTCTAGGGGCCGGAGAACCTAGGGTGATGGAGGAACTGAAGGAAATCCACATTAGGCAGGAAATGGTTTTGGGTAGACTGATGGGACTGAAGGCTGATAAATCCCCAGGGCCTGATGGTCTGCATCCCAGAGTACTTAAGGAGGTGGCTCTAGAAATAGTGGAAGCATTGGAGATCATTTTTCAATGTTCTATAGATTCAGGATCAGTTCCTGTGGATTGGAGGATAGCAAATGTTATCCCACTTTTTAAGAAAGGAGGGAGAGAGAAAACGGGTAATTATAGACCAGTTAGTCTGACATCAGTGGTGGGGAAGATGCTGGAGTCAATTATAAAAGACGAAATTGCTGAGCATTTGGATAGCAGTAACGGGATCATTCCGAGTCAGCATGGATTTACGAAGGGGAAATCATGCTTGACAAATCTACTGGAATTTTTTGAGGATGTAACTAGGAAAATTGACAAGGGAGAGTCAGTGGATGTGGTGTACCTCGACTTTCAGAAAGCCTTCGACAAGGTCCCACATAGGAGATTAGTGGGCAAAATTAGGGCACATGGTATTGGGGGTAGGGTACTGACATGGATAGAAAATTGGTTGACAGACAGAAGGCAAAGAGTGGGGATAAATGGGTCCCTTTCGGAATGGCAGGCAGTGACCAGTGGGGTACCGCAAGGTTCGGTGCTGGGACCCCAGCTATTTACGATATACATTAATGACTTAGACGAAGGGATTAAAAGTACCATTAGCAAATTTGCAGATGATACTAAGTTGGGGGGTAGTGTGAATTGTGAGGAAGATGCAATAAGGCTGCAGGGTGACTTGGACAGGTTGTGTGAGTGGGCGGATACATGGCAGATGCAGTTTAATGTAGATAAGTGTGAGGTTATTCACTTTGGAAGTAAGAATAGAAAGGCAGATTATTATCTGAATGGTGTCAAGTTAGGAGGAGGGGGAGTTCAACGAGATCTGGGTGTCCTAGTGCATCAGTCAATGAAAGGAAGCATGCAGGTACAGCAGGCAGTGAAGAAAGCCAATGGAATGTTGGCCTTCGTAACAAGAGGAGTTGAGTATAGGAGCAAAGAGGTCCTTCTACAGTTGTACCGGGCCCTGGTGAGACCGCACCTGGAGTACTGTGTGCAGTTTTGGTCTCCAAATTTGAGGAAGGATATTCTTGCTATGGAGGGCGTGCAGCGTAGGTTCACTAGGTTAATTCCCGGAATGGCGGGACTGTCGTATGTTGAAAGGCTGGAGCGATTGGGCTTGTATACACTGGAATTTAGAAGGATGAGGGGGGATCTTATTGAAACATATAAGATAATTAGGGGATTGGACACATTAGAGGCAGATAACACGTTCCCAATGTTGGGGGAGTCCAGAACAAGGGGCCACAGTTTGAGAATAAGGGGTAGGCCATTTAGAACGGAGATGAGGAAGAACTTTTTCAGTCAGAGGGTGGTGAAGGTGTGGAATTCTCTGCCTCAGAAGGCAGTGGAGGCCAGTTCGTTGGATGCTTTCAAGAGAGAGCTGGATAGAGCTCTTAAGGATAGCGGAGTGAGGGGGTATGGGGAGAAGGCAGGAACGGGGTACTGATTGAGAGTGATCAGCCATGATCGCATTGAATGGCGGTGCTGGCTCGAAGGGCTGAATGGCCTACTCCTGCACCTATTGTCTATTGTCTATTGTCTAAGATGCAGGATCATTTCTTTCCAAAGAAGAAGAAAGATTCTAAGGGGAGTAAGCCAAAGGTTTGGGGAACTTTCAAAGGATAACAGAAGGTAACAAAAAGGGCAATACGGGCTGAAAAGATGAAGTACGAGGGGAAGCTGGCCAGGAATATAAAGAAGGCCAGTAAAAGCTTCTTTCAGTATGTTAAGAGAAAGAGATTAGTTGGGACAAATGTGGGTCCGTTGAAGGCAGAAATGGGTGAAATTATTGTGGGTAACAAGGAAATGGTGGAAGAGTTGAACAGGTACTTCGGATCTGTCTTCACTAAGGAAGACGTAAACAATCTCCCACATGTACTAGAGGACAGAGGATCTAGGGAGACAGAGGAATTGAAAGAAGTTTGCATTAGGCGAGAAATAGTATTGCGTAGACTGATGGGACTGAAGGTTGATAAATCCCCAGGGCATGATGGTCTGCAACCCAGGGTATTCAAGGAGGCGGCTCGAGAAATCGTGGACGTATTGGTGATCATTTTCCAATGTTCAATAGATTCACGATCAGTTCCTGTGGATTGGAGGGTCGCTAATGTTATCCCACTTTTCAAGAAAGGAGCGGGAGAGAAAACGGGGAATTGTAGACCAGTTAGCCTGAGTCAATTATTAAAACGCTTGAGTCAATTATTAAAGAGGCAATAACGGCACATTTGACAATAATGGCAGTAAAAGGATAAGTCCAAGTCAGCATGGATTTATGAAGGGGAAATCTTGCTTGACTAATCTTCTGGAATTCTTTGATGTGACAAGTAAAATGGATGAAGGAGAGCCAGTGGATGTAGTGTACGTAGACTTTCAGAAAGCTTTTGATAAGGTCCCACACGGGAGGTTGGTGAGCAAAATTAGAGCACACAGTATTGGGGGTAGGGTACTGACATGGATAGAGAATTGGAAGGCAGACAGGAAGCAAAGAGTAGGAATAAACGGGTCCTTTTCGGAATGGCAGGCAGTTGCGAGTGGAGTGCCGCAAGGCTCAGTGTTGGGGCCGCAACTATTCACCATATAAATTAATGGTTTGGATGATGGAATTACAAGTAACACTAGCAAGTTTACAGATGACACAAAGCATGAGGTTATCCACTTTGGTGGCAAAAACAAGGCGGCAGATTATTATCTCAATGGTGTCAGATTAGGTAAAGGGGAAGTGCAGCGAGACCTGGGTGTCTTTGTACACCAGGCACTGAAAGTAAGTGTCCAGGTACAGCAAGCAGTGAAGAAAGCCAATGGCATGTTGGTCTTCATAACGAGAAGATTTAAGTATAGGAGCAAAGAGGTCCTTTTGCAGTTGTATAGGGCCCTGGTAAAACCACACTGGAGTATTATGTGCAGTTTTGGTCTCCTAATTTGAGGAAGGACGTCCTTGCTATTGAGGCAGCGCAGCGTAGATTCACCAGGTTAATCCCTGGGATGGCGGGACTGTCATATGAGGAAAGATTGGAAAGATTGGACCTGTATTCACTGGAGTTTAGAAAGATGAGAGGGGATCTTATAGAGACGTATAAAATTATAAAAGGACTGTACAAGTTAGATACAGGAAAAATGTTCCCAATGTTGGGGATGTCCAGAACCAGGGACTACAATCTAAGAATAAAGGAGAGGCCATTTAAAACTGAGGTGAGAAGAAGCATTTTCACCCTGAGAGTTGTGAATTTGTGGAATTCTCCAACACAGAAGGCAGTGGAGGCCAATTCACTGGATGGATTTAAAAGAGTCAGATAGAGCTCTTGGGGCTAGTGGAATCAAGGGATATGGGGAGAAGGCAGGCACAGGTTACTGATTGTGGATGATCAGCCATGATCACAGTGCATGGCGGTGCCGGCTCAAAGGGCCAAATGGCCTCCTCCTGCACCTATTTTCTATGTTTCTTTCCCCTCACTTGCCCACCTTTGTCCCACCCCACCTCTCTTTTCCAGCTTTATTCCCTTGTACTCCATCAGTCTGAAAAAAGTCCCACCCGAAACGTTGTCTGTCGATTCCCTGCACAGATGCTGCCTGACCCACTGAATTCCTCTCACACTTTGCTTTTACTCCAAGAATCCAGCATCTGCAGTCTCTTGTGTCTCCTTTCTTAAATAACCCAGTTATTGCTTATTATTATGATAATAATAATAATAATAATATATTTATTTTATATAGCGCCTTATCACATGCTCAAAGCGCTTTACAAATACAATTAACATAGAAACAAACAGACAAACTATCCTGACGGAAAAGCGGCGAATAATCAACGCCAGCGTCCTCTCACGTCAGGGTCCGGCAGTAGACATTAAAAAGCACAAGACACACAGATATAATTTTTACACAAAACAGCCATCACAGTGATTGCTCTAGGCACACCCTCACTGTGATGGAAGGCAAAGTCTTATCTCCTCCTCATTCTTCTCCCGTGGCGCCACGAGGTGATCGAGGCTCCCAACCCCTTGAAGCCCCCACCGGGCGATGGAAAGTCCCAGGGCCGAGCCGAGCAGGCCGATGAAAGTCCTGAGCCCCCACCGGGCGATGGAAAGTGCCGCGGCCGAGCCACGCAGGGTGATGAAAGTCCTGAGCCCCCACCGGGCGATGCAAAGTGCCGCGGCCGGGCCACGCAGGGTGATGAAGGGCCTGCGAGCGGGTCGATCGTACCTCGCACTTCGGGGCGGTCGAAGCTGCTACGGCTGGAGCTCCCAAAAGCCGGTCGCCAGCCAGGGACCTGCGAACTCCCGATGTTGCGGTCTGCAGGGCCCACGGCCGAAGCCTCCGAGATGGTAAGTCCAGGCCCTGCGACCGGAGTCTTTGAGGTCGATCCCAGCTGGAGGCCGCCGACTCCACGATGTTAGGCCGTAGCGCGAACGGAGATACGACACGGTAAAGGTCGCATCTCCGTTGAGGAGGAGATTTAAAAAAGGTTTCCCCCAACCCCCCCACCACCCCCCTACATACACAGAATTAAAAATAAAACAAAACGTACATTTAACAACGACAATGACAAAAAAACACAAAAAAAAACGGAGAGACTGCCGGTGAGTCGCAGCTGCAGAACACAGCCACGCCCCCAATGTGTTAAGCATTAGTCTTTCCTTACCTCATCCAGTTCGATTTAGATTCATCCTGTGCATCAATGTATTCAGTGTCATTGTTTGCCTTACAGATCTATAAAAGAGATATTTGGTTAAAAAAAACCACATTGATAAAGAAAACAAACGTGAAGCTTACAGTTCCCAGTTCCCTTCAACTAACTACCACTTCACCTATTTTACTTGATTACACTTTTATATCAGAGCACTCGAAAATCCCTGCGAATTAAATCACATGGCAAAGAAACCCCAAGAATATAATAAACATTTTGCACAATTTTAAGGAGCTTTGTCGGGTTGTAATAGTTTCTTTAATTTTGGTAATGTCACTGTGCTAATGATTTCTGATTAGTCAGAAACATTCAATGTATTCTCAAACAAGGAGGTCGGACATCAGGGTGAAAGTCAAGTCAAGTCAATTTTATTTGTATAGCACATTTAAAAACAACCCACGTTGACCAAAATGCTGTACATCTGATTAGGTACTAAGGAAAAAAAATTTTTTTTAAATGAAACATACAGTAGCACGCAAGCAGTTCACAGCGCCTCCTCAGGGGCAGCAGAGCAGGAAGGAGATGGGGCACTGAGTCAGCTCAGAGATTGGGTGAGGGAGAGGGATGCCAGTCTGAGCAGTGAAGTGGGAATCACTGGAACAGAAGAGAAAGACAAAGAGCACAGACCCTTCAGTCTCTAATCACATTGACAACCAAATTAAAATGGAAACATGTAATTAAGAATCTAAGTTACAGAAATTATTTTCAGTTAGCTTAAAACTGTTTCTTTATTGGTAAGAAACTTGATGACTTTGATTAGAATATAAAATAATTCAGCTACAAAAAAATTGTAATAAAAACAGAGAATTCAGGACATACCCAGCAAGGCAGGCAGCATTCGTGGAGGATAAAACACAGCTCACATTTCAGGATGATGATCTTTCTTCAACAAATGTTATCAAACCTGCTGAGCATTTTCCATGATGAACTATTGGAACCACTTACCGCCCATGAATAACCACTGATAGCAGCTTCTTCTTCATTTGAAACTTCTCCTTCATAGGGTCCAAAATGAATGCCCCTGGGAATAACCTTCCCTTCATTCCAGACACCAAGACCGGCTTTACGAATTTTGGACGTGACAATGCTGAGGCCCTCTGGTAGAGTTAAATGAGCTCTATCGGTGCGATTGCAATCAATGACAGTGTCCTTCATGAAGATTGGTGGGCCATGCACAGGGCATTCTTCAATAAAAAATGTCTCACAGGCTTCACAAACTATAACGGAAAATATAAAATTAAGAAATGATCAGGGTGTTGGCGTTATTGAAAATGGCTGCACTTGGTACTGAAAATGCTTGTTGATCCACAAAAGATGTTATCTTATTAAAAGTATTTCAGAATATAATACGACCATGATGTAGATGTTGTGCAGAAGATCTTGGAAAAATCACTCTTTCCAAAATTACTCTTCTGAGGAAGCATTGAAAATGTGAAAGATTAATAGTGGCCGATTTGTGAAGAATCCCTTCGTGATGTTTGCGGTCACCATGAATATCTTCGGGGTAAGATGCCGCTATTTAATTCAAAATGGCTGCCGTGTTGAACTGTATGGATATTTATAAACATCAAGAGAAAAATCATGACCATGGAATATAATTTTGCATTTAGCAATACCAAGCATGATGTAATACAGAGTATGTTTAACGGTAACAGTGCTGTAGTGCATGGAGTCAACTCCAAGAAAAGTGTTTTGAAGGATAAAAGTAACAGTCTATTATGTGAACTTATGAAGCATTTGTAACAAGGCAGATGAATTAAGACCATTGACATAGGTGCAGGAGTAAGCCATTCGGCCCTTCAAGCCAGCACCACCATTCGATGTGATCATGGCTAATCATCCACAATCAGTTCCCTGTTCCTGCCTTCTCCCCATATCCCTCGATTCCGCTAGCCCCAAGAGCTCTATCTAACTCTCTTTTGAATGCAGCCAGTGAATTGGCCTCCACTGCCTTCTGAGGCAGAGAATTACACAAATTCACAACTCTCTGGGTGAAAATGTTTTTCCTCATCTCGGTTCTAAATGGCCTACCCCTTATTCTTAAACTGTGGTCCCTGGTTTTGGACTCCCCCAACATCATAGAAACATCTAAAATAGGTGCAGGAGGAGGCCATTTGGCCCTTCGAGCCATTTGGCCCTTCACAGTGCTCATGGCTGATCATCCACAATCAGTAACCTGTACCTGCCTTCTCCCCATATCTCTGGATTCCACTAGCTCCAAGAGCTCTACCGAACTCTTAAATTCATTCAGTGAATTGGCCTCCATTGCCTGCTGTGGCAGAGAATTCTACAAATTCACAATTCTGGGTGAAAAAGTTACTTCTCATCTCAGTTTTAAATGGCCTCCCCTTTATTCTTAGAATGTGTCCCCTGGTTCTGGACTCCCCCAACATTGGGAATATTTTTCCTGCATCTGCCTTGTCCAGTCCCTTTATAATTTTATGTCTCTATAAGATCCCCTCTCATCATTCTAAACTCCAGTGAATATAACCATAGTCTTTCCAATCTTTCCTCATATGACAGTCCCTTCATCCCAGGGATTAACCTCGTGAATCTACACTGCACTGCCTAAATAGCAAGGTCGTCCTACCTCACATTAGGAGACAAAAACGGCACACAATACTCCAAATGTGGTCTCAACAGGGCCTTATACAACTGCATAAAGACCTCTTTACTCTTATACTCAAATCCTGTTGTTATGAAGGCTTTCTTCACAGCCTGCTGTACCTGCACGCTTACTTTCAGTGACTGGTGTACAAGGATACCAAGGTCTCGTTGCACTTCCCCTTTACCTAATCTGACACCATTGATATAATAATCTGCTTCCTTATTTTTGCCGCCAAAGTGGATAACCTCAGTTATCTACATTATACTGCATCTGCCATGCACCTGCCCACTCACTCAACCTGTCCAATTCACCTAGCAACCTCCTAACATTATCCTCACAGTTCCCACTGCCACCCAGCTTTGTGTCATCCTCAAACGTGCTAGTGTTACTTCTACTTCCATCATCCAAATCACTTATATCGTAAATAGTTGCGGCCCCAGCACTGAGCCTTGCGGCACTCCACTCTCCACTGCCTGCCATTCTGAAAAGGACCCGTTTATTCGTACTCTTTGCTTCCTGTCTGCCAACTAATTCTCTATCCATGTCCATACCCTACCATGTGATTTAATTTTGCTCACCAACCTCCCGTGTGGTACCTAATCAAACAACGGCTTTCTGAAAGTCTAGAAACACTACATCCACTTGCTCTCCTTCATCCATTTTACTTGTCATGTCCTCAAAAAATTCCAGATGATTAGTCAAGCAGGATTTCCCCTTCATAAATCCATGCTGACTTGGACCAATCGTTTTACCACTATCCAGATGTGCCGTTATTACCTATTTAATAATTGACTCCAGCATCTTCCCCACCACCAGGCTAACTGGTCTATAATTCCCCGTTTCCTCTCTCGCTCATTTCTTGAAAAGTGGGATAACATTAGCTACCCTCCAATCCACAGGAACTGATCCTGAATATATTGAACATTGGAAAATAATCACTAATGCGTCCACGATTTCTAGAGCCACCTCCTTGAGTACCCTGGGATGCAGACCATCAGGCCCTGGGGATTTATCAGCCTTCAGTCCCATCAGTTTACCCAATCCTATTTCTCGCCTAATGCAAATTTCTTTTAGTTCCTCCGACTCCCTTGATACTCTGTCCACTTGTGCATCTGGAAGATTGTTAGTGCCTTCATTAGTGAAGACAGGTCCAAAGTACCTGTTCAAATCTTCCGCCATTTCCTTGTTACCCATAATCATTTCACCCGTTTCTGCCTTCAAGGGACCCACATTTGTCTTTACTAATCTTTTTCCCTTAACATACCTAAAGAAGCTTTTACTATCCTTCTTTATATTCTTGGCCAGCTTCACTTCCTACCTCATCTTTTCAGCCCGTATTGCCCTTTTTGCCATCTTCTGTTGTCCTTTGAAAGTTGCCCACTCCTCTGGCTTCCTGCTACTCTTTGCTATCTTATACATCTTTTCTTTTCGTTTTATTCCATCTCTAACTTCCCTTGTCAGCTACGGTTGCCTCCTACTCCCCTTAGAATCTATCTTCGCCTTTGGAATGAAATGATCCTGCATCCTCTGGATTATGCCCAGAAATTCCTGCCATTGCTGTTCCACCGTCATTCCTGCTAGGATCCCTTTCTATTTCACCTTGGCCAGCTCTTCTCTCATGCCTTCATAGTCCCCTTTGGTCAACTGTAACACTGACACTTCTGATTTAACCTTCTCCCGCTCAAATTGCATATTAAAACTAATTATATTACAGTCACTACCTCCAAGCAGTTCCTTTACCTTGAGTTCCCTTATTAAATCTGGTTCAATGGACAACACGAAATCCAGAATTGCCTTCTTCCTGGTAGGCTCCAATACAAGCTGTTCAAAAAATCCATCTTGGAGGCAATCTACAAACTCCCTTTCTTGGGGTCCTGTATCATACTGATTTTCCCAGTCTGCCTGCACATTGAAATCTCTTTAACCACCCTAGCATTACCTTTGTTACATGCCAATATTAACTCCTGATGCAACTTGCACCCTATATCCAGGCTACTGTACCTTTATTACTTGCCAATTTTAACTCCTGATGCAACTTGCACGCTATAACTATGCAAAAAGAAAAGAGATTTAATAAAGTATACAATGTAGAAAAGTAATTGCATGGTTTGTATCTAAACTGAACTTTACCAAATGCAAGACAAAATTGAGTTGGCCGGACTAATATAATTTTACATGAGTGCAACTGTGATGAACAGATTTGGCTCAGGGAATGATGTGGTGGAATAAGAGAGAAGGTTAATCAAAAATGTCAAAGAGAGCATTTCACAAAAGGGAAATCAAATATTTGTGTTGTCAAATTCAATCTTCATATAGAAAGGGAAAAAATGCTGAATTCGTGGGAAAATGAATTTGAAACTGAAATGAGTCTGGAAATGTTCTATCCAAGACAAATGCTGGTAATCCCAGCAAGTCAGAGAAGAATTATGGAAATAAAAACAGTGTTAGCATCTCACATTGAAGTTCCAACAAAGGGTCTTCCTCCTCAAACATTAGTTGTGTTTCTCTTTCCACAGATGATGCTGGATATCTTGTGCAACATGACAGAATTAACTGGTAGCTTTGCAATAAAGAATCATTTGGGACTCCTTGTTTAAATAACAGGAACATACATTGATCTTATGAGTGATGAAGTGAAAACAGAACATAGAGAATTATATTAAGCCATTTACTGATATATTAAGGTCAGATTGCTTAGATTAGGAAATTAGATGGAAAGTTATGACAGTTGGCAAATTGTAACTATTTAAAGGCAAGGATTAGTCAAAGATAATATCTTAGAACAAGGCACCTGCAATGTTTCCACGATTATTGCTGACAAGAAGGTAGATGGCAAAATAACTCACAAAATGACATAGATACCCACAAAATGACATAGATAGATAGATAGATAGCTTTATTTGTCATCCAATATTGGACGAAATTCGGTCACCCACAGTCCAACAATAAAAGCATTAAATAGGTATTCAAATTACACAACCCCAAAAACCCCCAAAACACAGTCCAACAATAAAAGCATTAAATAGGCATTAAAATTACCCAACCCCAAAAACACACAAAAAAAGAAACATCCATCAAAGAAACATCCATCACAGTGAGTCTCCTCCAGTCCTCTCCTCACTGTGATGGAAGGCCACAATGTCTTTCCCTTCTCCTGCCGTCCTCGCCCGCAGTCAGGTTGTTGTGGTTGCAGGCCGCGCCGGACGGTCCGCAGCGGGCCGAGCCTAAGGCGAGTCGCAGCCGTTCCCGCAGCCGCTCCCGCAGCCTCCGAAGACGGCCGGCTCCGCCGATGATAAGTCCGATCCGGGGCGGGCGAACACGCTGCCGCTGTTGCTGCACGTCGGGGCGGTCGTGGCTCCCGACATTGAAGCCCCCGCCCAGCAGAGAAATATCCCGCGGCATATCTTAGGCCGAGCCGGACGGTGAAATGTCCTCGACCCAAGCCCCGCGACCCGGGGCGGGCGAACCCGCTGCCGCTGCCGGAGCTCCCGATGTCGGCATCCACGCAGCCCGAGCCTAAGGCGAGTCGCAGCTGCTCCCGCAGCCTCCGAAGACGGCCGGCTCCGGTGATGGTAAGTCCGATCCGCGGGCTCTGCGAACCAGAGCCCTGGAGGCCGACAGCTCCAGGAGTTGGGCCGATGGTAGGCCGCAGCAGGAACGGAGACACGGCCCAGAACACAAAGGTCGGGTCTCCGTTCGGAAGGGATACATATTTACAATGTTACAGTTCCCCCCCTCCCCCCCACATACACACATAGTACACAAACACAAAAACACGACATCACAACTACAATTAAGACAAAAAAAAACAACAAAAACACAAAGACAAATGGACCGCAGGTGAGCCGCAGCTGCTAGGGCAGCGCCGCCATTTTGCAAGGAAAGTTAAAAGACAAGAAGATAAAGAAAGATTAACAATTCATTGCTCTTCCCACAATGTATCACAACAGTTTGATTAATATTTTTGGTAACGTCAGTTGGTCATACTGCACATAGCCCTATATTAATAATACACAAAGCAATACTCTTACATTCACATCCTTTATGATGCCCACAGTTACCAGGAATGTGCCTACATAAATTGGACATGAACCACACTTTCTTTAAACAGTCACTGTCAGTTTACCGGGGAATCAATGTCAGATTCCAATGTCTGACAAAATTCCAGAAGTTAACATCAAATGGTACGGAAAGTACCAGTGATTAATGTTAAAATAAAAAATTTCTTCATGAGTGAACACAATTTTGTGCTCTTGAACCAAAGCCCGCATTGTTCCACCATTGCACTGGCTACCAATGCACCATGCCATCACTTCAATGCTCCTAATGAAATATGGTTGCTTTGAAGAAATAAATTGGTTCCTTTGGACATACACAGGTAATCGTCATCATGGAGCTCCTGTTCTTCCGTATAGATGATCCTCTCTTTATTTCGTAAATTATAAATTATTTTGCCTGTCTGTTTGGTCGGTTCCTCGCTTGTAGATCCCAAAACTGAAAATAGAAAGCCAAAAATAACCTAATTACATTGTTTCAAGTCAGGTAAGTGGTTGAACTGTAAAATATAGAAGTTAGTTACATAATATGCAACATGTTCTATGAATTGAATTTACATGGTGGTAGTCAGATGGTCATTATATCATCTCCATCATTTACTGGAATGCACAGGAGTTACTCATTTTGAGTTTTACTTTTACAAACAGAATTACCTGTTGCTCTTTTGATTCTTTTCACCAACACTGTGCCTTCCTTCGTTTCCTCAATGGCTCCTCCCAAATCTCTTTTGCCCTCCCCTGTATATGACATGACCTGTAATGAGACATTTTGGTGCAAACTGTAATTCATAAGGACACAAATAGATTGGCTCTACTTCTTCTCGATTATTTCTTCCATCGCATTATTAACTGGGATACTCAACTAAGCTACTCATAAAAGCAGTAACTGCCTTGTGTGCAATATTTCAGTGAACTCTCGTCTTTCGTACTCTACTCTAAAAGGAAGTATGATATTGTCAGCAAATATGGGAAAATGTGGGAACAATTGTTCCTCTTTCAACAATAAAAACTTATTTGCGAATGTTAGCACCTGACTCCAACAGCAGTGACGAAGATTTGTCTAAAAAGCAGTAATTTCTATCTTGTAGAAAATAAAATGCCAACGTAGAGCCACTCTGTTAATTCTCACTTGTCCTTTATCCTGGGAATAATTTCTGTTCTTACCTTTACGACGGGCTTTCTTTTCGTATTCTTGCCATTTTCATTCTTAAAAGGAGGCCTAAAGATTTTGACTCCTTCGGAAAAAAAGTGCCACATCAGTGCTGCTTTGGAAAAGCACAGACTGTATCTCAATAGTTTGGGACATGTTGTTATAGAAGTCTTACACGACTTCCGGTGGCCCTATGCTCTGATAAAGCCACGCGTCAACTAGCTCCGAAGAAAATCCGATCTTAAAAGGGGAAAGAACGGGACGGGTCCACTGAAATTTGCCGATAATTTTCAACGAAGGGTGAGTGAAGTAATCAGACCGTGACTCCTACCGTTTATATGTCGATAAGTCGCACTCCCCCATTAAAAATTGCTGCAAAACGAGCTGGCAAGCCCATGCTGCCGGAAGAGGAATCAGGCCCGATGGAAGCATCAGCCTCAGCCTCAATTCCAGTGTCGACCCAAGAAGAAATTCCCAAACAGTCCCAAAAGCCACAGCCTAAAAAAATTGGATTGGAGGAATTTCGAACCATAGTTGGTGAGGAGCTTTCAAGTATGAAGGACGATTTTCAGGAAATGAAAGATGAATTAATATCGTTGAAAGGATTGAAGGGAGAAATATCATCTATCATCAGTGAGAAGTTATCATCAGCAAAGAAACGAATATGTGATAGTATGAACGAACATATGGTGGAAGTAAACTCTAAACTACAAAAGCTGGATTGCGACTTTACCAGTAAGTTGGAGCATATTACTACTACGGTACATCAACATGACGAGGCTATACGCGAGTTGGAAGTTCTAGCTGAGACAAGCATTGAAACAACAAAAAGGGTATTAACGGAGACTCAACGCCTATCTGATCTACTAGCGAAAGTAACCAAAAAATGCATTGACTTAGAGGGTCGCTCTAAACGTCAGAACCTAAGGATTGTTGGAGTTAAAGAAGGCCAAGAGAAAGATAAAAACCTCTGATTTCACTGCTGAACTCCTCCGTGATGTTTTGAAACTGGACACAAAACCTTTGCTGGATCGAGCCCACAGAGCACTGAGAGCTCGGCCAGCTGCTGGCGCTCCCCCAAGGCATCTGATATTAAAGGTACACTACTCTCACGTCTTAGAAGATATTTTGTCGAGAATCGCTATCAACAGAAACTTATCATTCCAAGACGACAATATCCGTATTTTTAGAGATTATCCTGCTGAGGTGGTTAAGAAAAGAGCACTTTTTAATGAGATAAGATCAATTTTGAGGAAGATCCCATCGCTCAGATTCAGAATGTTGTACCCGGCCAAAATGCGAGTCACCTACAAGCAGACAGAAACCTTTTATACTGATCACAATAAAGCATTCGAATTCGCACAAGAGATTGAAAACTCGCTGAAAGGATGAATACCACTCCACGGCTGTAATCACTGGCAGAGAACTGATTGGGCTATAGGGCGTTATAATTTAATGTTCCAAGACCAGTGAATAAGCTATATGACTATTAATCTTTACTACTACTAATAAAAAATATTATTAATCACCACCAATAAGAAGTTCAAGTAACACCTGACTCATGTAAATTTTACTTTTAACATTTAACTAATAAACCCTAGGGGGAAAACTGGCCTATTTTGGATTAAATTGATTTGGGCTTCCCCTGTTTATTTCCCCTTGCTTCTAAAAATATATATATTTAAAAACTGGAGCTAGTATTAATTTTGTCACAAGCTACGGAAGTCCTTCATTTTTTTGCCACCATAGGGTGGCTTTCACTAACTGCACTAATTGTAGTTGTAGTTTTAGATGTTTCTTTTCTTTTCCTGCACTCTTTTAACTCTCTACGTTCTTATCTTACTTCTAATTTTTTTCACTATGTTATTATTAAGTATTTATATCATTTTGGGAGATACTTTCGGGTGAAAGGCAAATGGATTGACAAATTATTTCATTCATCATTCTCCTTTAAATCAAGAGGTGTAGCCATTTTAATCCGTAAGTATACCATTCAAACATACCTCTTCTATTGTTGATACTGAAGGTAGATATGTCATATTAGTGGGTGAATTGTATTCTACAAAACTGATATTGGTGAATATCTATGCACCAAACTTTGACAACCCGCTATTTTTTAAGAAAATATTTAATAGTATTCCAGAATTTGGACAATACAATTTGATAATTGGAGGAGATATAAATTATACATTAGATCCTTATTTGGATAGATCGTCAACTCAAAGGAAAATAAAATCCAAGTCATGTGAATTATTAAATTCATATATAAACAGTGCAAATATAAAAGACGTTTGGAGAATTGAAAACCCCTCAGGCCGTGAGTATTCTTTTTATTCACCAGTGCACAAAACATATTCAAGAATGTACTACTTCTTAGTGGACTCCAAACTCATTCCTTATACGTATGATTCAAAATATCATAACATTATTATATCCGATCATTCCCCTCTAACATTTAGGGTAAAACTACAAGGAGTAACGGAGAAACAGACTAATTGGAGATTCAACCCACAAATCTTAAACGAAACAGCATGTTACGACTATCTCAACTTGCAGATTAAAACCTTTTTTCAGACAAATGACCTCCCTGAAACATCTGCCTCCCTGCTCTGGGAAACATGCAAAGCGTTTGTGAGAGGATGTATTATTGCCTTTCAGACTTCCCAAAACAAGAAGAACCGAGCTGGACAACATGAGCTAGAAAAACAGATAAAACAGCTAGACACAACAAACACGATCGCTCCTTCTATTACAATACATAATAAAATTGCTGCTCTTAAATATAGGTTAAATCATACTTTCAGCTCAAATCTTAAGGCTTTTTCAGCATACTAAACAAATACATTTTGAATTTGGAGATAAGCCACAGAAATTGCTAGCTCGACAACTCCGTAAATTAGAAGACAAATCCACAATTCATAAAATCAGATCAGAAAACGGAGACTTGCTTAAATTACCCAAGGACATTAACGAGAGATTTTTGCAATTTTATCAGGCATTATACTCATGAAACATAATAGATAGCCCTGTGAATATGCAAAACTTTCTGCAGAAATGTAACCTCTCTGATTTAAATGACGATGAGAGAAATTTACTGGGCGCAGAAATAACTACGAATGACATTGAAGAGGTCAATAAGTCCTTGAGAAATGGGAAGACTCCTGGTCCTGATGGCTTAAATAATGAATTTTATAAAAAATTTAGTGACTTGATCTCCCCACGCTTACAAACTGTATATAGTTACGCCTTTAAACAACAGATATTACCACAAACTTTGACTGAATCAACAATAATACTTATCGCTAAAAAAGATAAGGATTCTGAAGATCCTGGTTCGTATAGAGCCATAGCTCTTTTAAATACTGATCAGAAGATATTAGCTAAAGTTTTAGCCCACAGATTAAGTTTAGTCATTGATAAATTAATACACCCTGACCAATCAGGCTTTATATCTAAACGATATTCTTTCTATAACCTAAGACGCTTGTTCAATATAATATACTCAAATAGAATATTAAACGAAAACTTAGCAATCATTTCGCTAGATGCTGAAAAAGCATTTGATCAAGTGGAATGGCCCTATCTTTTCTCCGTGATGGAAAAATTCCAACTCGGTGAAAACTTTTGCTCATGGGTGAAACTTTTATATAAAACTCCAACAGCTAGAATACTGACAAACCAAATGTTGTCACCAAAATTTCACTTATCCAGAGGTTGTAGACAAGGATGTCCATTATCTCCGCTCTTTTTGCCCTCGTTATAGAACCACTCGCCGAGAGTATCAGATCACACCCAGACATTCACGGCTATAACACTAAACATACAATTAACAAAATTTCCTTATATGCGGATGATGTACATCACAAATCCTGAAATTAGCATTCCGAATTTACTAAATCTCATAACTCAATTTGGCTCATTCACCGGATATAGAATTAATTGGTACAAAAGCGAAATCATGCCAATTACAGAACAAAATCCGGCTATACTTCAACAATTCCCTTTTAAAATTGCCTATGAAAAGTTCAAATACCTTGGAATCTACGTGACTAGGAAATATACTTCTTTATTTAAATCAAATTTTCCTTCTTTAGTTACTAAATTACATAGAAATATCCAATTTTGGAAAACACTCCCCATTTCACTAGCTGGTCGAATTAACGCTATAAAGATTATCTTCCTCCCACAGCTACTATACTTATTTCAAGCAATCCCGATACACCTTCCAAAAAATTTTTTCAAAAAAATTGATTCAATTATTACTAATTTTATTTGGGATTATAATACCCATAGAATAAATAAAAGACATTGATGCAAGTCTAAAACTAATGGAGGATTCGCTTTACCAAACTTCCTATTTTATTACTGGGCGGTTAATATAAAAAATATAACCTTCTGGCTGGACGACATTGATCGGCAACCAGATTGGTTAAGGTTGGAGGAGGATTGCTTACCATTTGACATTGGTGCGATCTTATTCGCCCCAATAACTTTGAATAAAAAAACATATGGAGGAAAACCGATTATACATAGTGTTATCCGTATTTGGAAACAATTAAAACTCACTTTAAAATTGAGTAATTTATCGTTCTTCCTACCCATTGCAAATAACCCTTCTTTCAAACCGTCTGTCTCAGATAGAGGATTCATTCAATGGAAAAGTTATGGAATTAAAATGGTGGAAGACCTCTATCATAAGGGAACTTTTCTCTCTTTTCAGGAATTACAACAGAAGTATGGATTACATGCTAATAATTTTTTTAGATATTTACAACTCAGAGATTATGTAAAATCACATACGCAAGAATATAGATTTAGAGGCCCAGGAATTCTTGATGAATGCTTGAACCGTCACTACAATACAAATAAATTAATATCTTATATTTATAACACTCTTTTAGATACTGACATTCCGTCATCAGAATCATATAGACGAGGACCAATTGGCTCAACCCATAACGCAAGACATATGGGACGAAAGTTTACAACACATACATCAATGCTCGTTAAACACTAGACACTCAATAATACAATTTAAAATATTACACAGACTACATTATTCGAAGACAAAATGAAACAGGATCTTCCCAAGTATCTCTCCTATTTGTGATAAATGTCAATTTTAAGAAGCCAATTTAACTCACACTTTTGTGACTTGTACAAATATGCAAAATTTTTGGATCGATATTTTAAAAATAATTTCCAAAGTTATCGACAACCAACTGGATTTAGATCCAAAATTAATAATTTTAGGATTATCAGAACACATTACAAACTTTACGTTAAGTCAGAGACGCTTTCTAGACTACAGTCGAAAAAATTAATACTTAAATTTTGGGAAAAAACAGTAACCCCCACAACTAAAATGTGGATTACGGAAATGACTGAGACCTTGCATTTGGAAAAAAAATAAGGTTTGCCTTAATTAACAAACCAGATCTATTTTTTAAAATATGGTCTCCATTTATTGAATTTTTAAAAAAGTAAATGGGTTTGTCACAAAACTAAAATTAAAACTTGAGTTTAGGGTTGGATATACAACTATACTCACTAACTCCCAGATCTATCCCCATAATTTTTATGTTTGTAATTCTCTTTTTTCTTTGCTTTCTCTCTATTAGTTTAGTCTTTTTTTTTCAGTCTCTTTTCATCTTTATTTTTTCTTTAAAAATTTAAAATTGAAGTTATGTAAGAACTCTATAACCAGTTTGTCCTTTATTATTATTTGTGCATATGCTTTAAAAAAATTAAAAAATAAATAAAATAAAAATAAAAAGAAGTCTTACCACAAAGACTCCAGTGCATTATGGAGAGAGTAAACAGTGCATTTCAGGTTAGGAAACCAAAACTGCACACAATACTCCAGGTGCGGTCTCACCAAGGCCCTGTACAACTGCAGCAGAACCTCCCTGCTGCTAAACTCAAATCCTCTTGCTATGAATGCCAAAATACCATTCGCTTTCTTCACTGCCTGCTGCACCTGCATGCTTGCTTTCAATGACTGGTGCACCATGACACCCAGGTCTCGTTGCATCTCCCCTTCTCCCAATCGGTCACCATTCAGGTAATACTCTGCTTTCCTGTTCTTGCCACCAAAGTGGATAACCTCACATTTATCCACATTATATTGCATCTGCCATGCATTTGCCCACTCGCCTAATCTATCCAAGTCACACGTGTTGTTATAGAAGTCTTACCACAAAGACTCCAGTGCATTATGGAGAGAGTAAACAGTACATTTCAGGTTGGAGAAACCAGTGTACTTTGGAATGAAGAGTGCCAGGCTTCTTGAGTGTTGTGGATGATCTCTTCCAGGGATGTTGAGATATATTTCAATGTCCACATTGATATCCCTTGTTTATTGGCAATCCCTTGTTGTAGAGGATCACTACTCCCATTCCAGCTCTGTCAGTTTTGAGAGAATTGATTCTGTAGGTCTTTGAGTAAGCTAAAGATTCTGCTGCTGATGTCTATATGAGTGAATGGCTTATGAGGTTGGGATCATGATATTTTTGACTCTTTGATTTCCTGAAGAGGTCAAAAGGCCTTCCAGGTTGTTCTCCTCCATCTTGAACAGCCACATATCAAGGATTCCCACAAATTAATTATGCTGTTACATTTTCACAAAGGGCAGCCATAAAGCATTTTCTGCATTCTGCAAGATCTGGAGCCTTGATGCCACTTTGTTCATCTGGGAGAAACCAATGCCTATGGTTTACGTAATCCTGTCAATTAATTTGCAGAATTTTACAAAGAGAGCAGTTGGTTTATGTTTATTGTTGTCACGTGTTTGCAATACTGGGAAAAGCTTTAACTTGCATGCTATCCAATCAAATCACATAATACATCACAAGTAGAAAAGGTAGAGTGAAGGGAAAGATGGCAGACTGCAAAATATATTTCTCAGTATTGTCATGCAACAGTTCCAGAGAAAATGAACTAGGTTGGAGAATCGGGACTGTATCTAGCTTATCGAAGGACCATTCAGTAGTCTGTTAACTGTGGGAAACAGTGGCTGTTGTTTCAATGAGATTGGTCCACAAAGAATTGTTGGTAATCTTACGCCCAAGAATCCTTTGAACTTTGGCACTATTGATGATGATTGGGGCATGTATTCTATCCTGAAGTCGAGAACTAGCTTTTCATCTTGTGACATTGAAGGGGATGTTGTTAATTTGACACTAAGTTACAAGGTACTCTTTCTCCTTCCTGTACTCTGTCTCCTCATTGTTCATGACCAGACAGCGGTGTCATCTGCAAACTTATAGATGCGTCATTAATGACACATTTGATTAAGCATCTACAAACTTGTGGAGCCTGTTGCAAGTAGTACCTGTCTCTGAGACATTAAGGAGAGCAGGAATTACTGTTGCACAGTGGACCAAACAGTTAGTCTCAGATTGGAGTTTGTATCTTCAATTACTCATTCCTTCACACAACAGAAATCACTGCCTGTGTTTTCCTCCAATGGGTTTTTCCACATATGGAAATATATTCCCATTTTCCAAGGCTCATTATGGAAATGTTTTGCAGGAGTGTGCTGTAGTTGAGGGAGTACATGTTAAGAGAGGAACTTCAAGGATAAAACACAAAGTGTTGGAATAACTCAGTCTCTGGCATGCACAAGTGATGACACAGGTTTGTTTGATCCCGATCCCAATTTTTCCAAATTATGTCAAGTTTATTGTTGTATGCATGTACGATGTAGATACAATGAAAGGCTACTTTGCAGAAGCATAACAGGTTTAGAGACGGATATACACAAAACTAATTATGTAGAAATTCTGTAAGACTGCTGCGAGAAGACTGTGCAACTCTACAAGACATCAGTCAAATTACGTTGTTATGAAAAGTCTATGGTTGTGCAATAGGAATCACGGTTGCATTAGGATTGCACATATGGTTTCAAGAATATAGTTGTCAGAAAGTAGCAGATCCTGATCCTGGTGGTGAGACTTCAGGCTTCAGTGTCTCCTACCTGATTGTAGCAGCAAGATGAGAGAACAGCCCGGATGAATGGGAACCTTGATGACCGATGCCGCCTTCTTGAGGTGGGTTCTCATGTAGATGCTATTGATGGTGGGGAGGTGTGTGCCTGTGATGGACTGGGTCGAGTCCACCACACCATGCAGCCTCTTGCATTCCTCTGCATTAGATTGCCTTAGCAGGCCATGATGCAACCAGTCAGGATACTTTCTACAGTACATCTGCACAAGTTTGTTAAGAGTTCAGCTAGAGGTTATTGTTGCAGCACCACTCAACCAATTTCCCTCTCTCTCACATCCAGTTGCAAAGGAAGGCACAGAGAACCAGGTACTGGGCCTTACTGGTAATTTGGAGGGGATGATAGTGTTGAATGCCAAGCTGTAGTTGATGAATAACTGTCTGACATGTATTCTCGATGGTCTACAGCAGAGTGCAGAGCCAGTGAGATAGCATCTACTGTTGACCAGCTTTGACAGTTCACAAACTGAAGTGGATCCAAGTCGCAGAACATAGAAAATAGATGCAGGAGGAGGCCATTTGGCCCTTTGAGCCAGCACCACCATTCATTGTGATCATGGCTGATCATCTACAATCAGTAACCTGTGCCTGCCTTCTCCCCATATCCCTTGATTCCACTATCCCCTAGAGCTCTGTCTAACATTTGTGAGGCAAGTGGATTTGCACACTAGCCAACCTCTGTAGGCACTTTATTACCGTGAATCTAAGTGCTACCAGATGGAAGTCAGTGAGGTAGATCACAGTGGCCTTCTTAAACATGGGAACGATAAATACAATGTTGGATCAGGTGGGAACCTTGAGCACAGATGCAAGAGGTTGAGGATATTCCTGAATTCTCAAAGTAGTTACTCAACACAGGTTTTTCGTACTCAGCCATGAACACTGTCTGGACTGGATGCTTGATGTGAACTCACTTTCTTGAAGGAAAATCTGCCAATGACTTCAGAGACCAAGATCACAAGGAAGAAGCCAACAGCAAGTATGTTATCAAAGAACAGGAATGTTCAATATCCTCAGACATATTGTCAAAGTATACCTGTGGAGTGAAATGGTGAAAAGGAAGGATCTCACCAAGGACCTGGTCTCAGAAACCACAGATCTATTTAGTTTTCATGTGGGGAAAAAAACCTCATGTCAGAATGCATCATTAGAAAAGGGCAAAAAGGAAAAAAAAAGTAGACAAAATTTTGTACAAACCAACAGCAAGCATGGCTTCATAATTCCGCTTCACATTCTTATAACGGAGCTTCTCCCAGTCACTTATTTCTTCAAACTCTTCCTTGGAAAAATAGCCAGCAATGTCTTTGAACTTGTCAGCATCCTGGAAAAACAAACATTGTATCTGAGACACTTTGGTGCATAATCTGTAATCATCAGATATTAATTCCAAAACAGATTTGAAAATATAATTTTTTTACTTATTACAGGACAATTCCAGGATAAAGAATCACAACTTAAAATTAAACGGTAACTTCTTCAGGATAGAAGTGATATATTTCTTCACTCAGAATATAGTGAGTTTTTTTCTACAGTTGAAAGAAATCAGCTGTTAATTACATTCCAGCAAGATCAACACATTATTTATTCAAAGAAGTAATAAACCATATCACAGTAAGAGAGGAAACTGCATTTAGAGTGCAGGTCTGGCATGATCTGCCTGAAAGGTCCAGACCCAAAATGTTGCCTGTCAAGATTCAAGATTGCAGCTTCCAGCCAACAGACATCAGTGTCTACATTTCTGACAATGAAGACAGTGACAATCATGGACTTCCCCCACACTGAAGTCAGGAGCAGCACACAGTGGCTCCTGTAAAAACACTGTTGTAAAAAAATAAATTGCCCGAGATAATAATCAGCAAGCCAGGCAGCATCTGTGGAGGTAGAAACAGAGTGAATGTTTCAGGTTAATATTCTTTCCTCACATCTGGGGAAAGTTTGCCAGATGGAGACAGACAACTAGAAGGATGAGGGAGATGGTCTGAATGGCCTTCCAGACCAATTATTAATGTCTGTGATCCACTTCAGAGACCAAGGATCTCATCCGATTCTCATTGACACCAATTCCTGGGGTGGTGATGATCTGAGAAGGAGCAGCAGCAATTTCCCCGTTCCCAGGCTCCCGAGAGGACATTTATCCGGCATCTTCTGCCCACTCTCCATGTCAAAGCTCCCTGGAGTCCTGCATCCCAGACATGGTCTCGTCTCCTTCAACAGCGTCTCCCATCCTGAGCTCAGCCACTCACTTCACACCTAACCTCGACTAAATCTCACCTCGGCAACACCCCACTTCGACTAAACCCCTCCTTCACTAAACCCCACCTCGACTAAACCCCGCCTTGACTAAACCCCACCTCGATGAAACCCCACCTCGACTAAACCTGACACCTCGACTAAATCCTCGCCTTGACTAAACTTTACCTCAATAAACGTCGCCCCTCAACTAAACACACCTCACTACTATATTTCACCTCACACCTAAACCCCTCACCTCCACTAAATCTCACACATCACGACTAATCTTCTTCTCACTCTTAAACCTCGCCTCGACTAAACCTCACCTCGACTAAACCCTTGCCTCGACTAAACTTTACCTCAAACCTCACTAAACCCTACCTCACTAAACCGCCTTGGCTAAACCCCACCTCACCTCAACTAAACCTCACCTTGTCTAAACCTCGCCTCAACTAAATCTCAATTAACTAAATTTCACTAAACCTCAAAACTCACTGAATCTCACCTCACTAAACTGCACAAGACTAAACTTTACCTCAACTAAACCTCACCTCGTCTAATCCTCACCTCAACTAAATCTGACCTCAACCCAAACCTCACCTCACCTTGACTCAACCCCACACCTCAACAAAACCCTCTCCTCCACTAAACTTTACCTCACTAAACCTCACCTCACTAAACCGCCTTGGCTAAACCCCACCTCACCTCAACTAAACCTCCCACCTCACGACTAAAATTTACCTCAACTAAACCTCACCTCGTCTAATCCTCACCTCAACTAAATCTCAATTAACTAAATTTCATTAATGCGCAAAACTCACTGAATCTCACCTCACTAAACTGAGCAAGACTAAACTTTACCTCAACTAAACCTCCCGCCTCACCACTAAACTCCGCCTCACCACTAGACTCCGCCTCACCACTAGACTCCGCCTCACCACTAAACTCCGCCTCACCACTAAACTCCGCCTCACCACTAAACTCCGCCTCACCACTAAACTCCACCTCACCACTAAACTCCGCCTCACCACTAAACTCCGCCTCACCACTAAACTCCGCCTCACCACTAAACTCCACCTCACCACTAAACTCCACCTCACACCTAATCCCCGCCTCGACAAATCGCCGCCTCTCTCCCGCTCCCGCTATTTATAGCCCCCCCCCCCCCCCCACCGGCCGTTGGCGGCGCGTCACGTGAGCGGCTCCAACCAGAGCGCGGGTCACGTGGACAGCTCGAGTCCTCGCCGGCAAAAGCCGTTGCGAGTCGCCCGCCGTCCTCGCTTTCCCGCCGCCGAGAGAGGGGCGGGGGGCTGCAGCCGCGGGCGGGCGGGCGGGCGGGCGGGCGGGGCGGCAGGGGCTCGACGTCATCGTTAGCGCACTGCGCCCCTCCCCCCCGGCTCTCTCGGGGAGTGCGCCTGCGCCTGCGCCGCTCTCCGCGCTCGCCCCGCACCCCACTGCTCCGCCCGCGGCCTCAGCCACTCCCCCCCACCGGCGGCGGGAAAGCGAGGACAGCGGGCGACCTGCGACGGAATTTGGCGCCTTTTGCCGCCGAGGGCTCGAGCTGTCCACGTGACCCGCGCTCTGGTTGGAGCCGCTCCGCTCACGTGACGCGCCGCCAACGGCTGGGGGGGGGGGGGCTATAAATAGCGGGAGCGGGAGAGAGGCGGCGATTAGTGGAGAGGTTGAGTCGGGATCAAAGATACTGGAGGAACAAGATGAACCACTCCGTTGAAATAGCCCGTACTGTAGTGCAGTGCGCAAAGGAGCCATTTTAGTGGGCAACCCCCCCCCCCTCGCTCGCTCTGCCACTCGCAGTGTAATCAGTGTTGTGGGGGAACAGTGTGTGTGATGATCCCATTAAAATGCAGAATATGTCTCATCTATCAATGCACAGATTTTTGTTATTTTTCTTTTTAAATGATTTCCGCAAGTTTCTGCCCACTAAAATGGCGTCATGACGTACTACGGTTTTTAGGGTCGAGTGGTCAACCTTGTTCCTCTAGTATCTTTGGTTGAGGTAAAGTTCAGTGGAGGCTAGGATTGGGTGTGAGGTGAACATTAGTTGAGGCTGTGGTTTAGTCGAGGTGTGGGGTTTAGTCGAGGCTGGGGTTCAGTCAAGGTGAGGGGTTTAGTCGAGGCGAGGGAATTAGTCAAGGCGAGGGGTTTAGACGAGGTTGGGGTTTAGTCGAGGCGCGGGGTTTAGTCGAGGCGAGGGGTTTAGTCGAGGCGAGGGGTTTAGTCGAGGCGAGGGGTTTAGGCGAGGCGAAGGGGCTTGGTCGAGGTGAGGAATTTTTTCAAGGCGAGGGGTTTAGATGAGGCGAGGGGTTTAGTCGAGGCGAGGGGTTTAGTCGAGGCGAGGGGTTTAGTCGAGGCGTGGGGTTTAGTCGAGGCGAGGGGTTTAGTCGAGGCATGGGGTTTAGTCGAGGCGAGGGGCTTAATCGAGGTGTGGTTTAGGTTGAGGCGAGGTTTAGGAGTGAGGAGAAGTTTAGTTGTGAAGTGTGGTTTAGTGGAGGTGAAAGGTTTAGTTGGTTTAGGTATGAGGTGTATAGTAGTGAGGTGTATTTAGTTGAGGGGTGACGTTTAGTGAGGTAAAGTTTAGTCGAGGTGAGGATTTAGTTGAGGTGTGAGATTTAGTCGAGTTGTGAGGTTTAGTCGAGGTGTGAGGTTTAGCTGAGGTGAGGTTCAGCTGAGGTGAGGTTTAGTCATGAGGTAGGAGGTTTAGTCGAGGCGGGGATTAGATGTGAGGCGGAGTTTAGTCGAGTTTAAGGTTTAGTGGGTTGTAAAATTTAGCTGAGTTGGGAGGTTTAACTGAGGTGAGGTTTGGTCGAGGGGAAGGGTTTCGGTGTGAGGTGGTTTGGTAGTAAAGTCATGTTTAGTTGAGGGGCGAAGTTTAGTTGAGGGGAGGTTTAGTTGTGTGAAATTTAGCTGAGGCAAGGTTTAGTTGAGGTGAGGGGTTTAGTCAAGGCAAAGTGTTTTGTCGAGGGGAGGTTTAGTCGAGCCGAGGTTTAGTTGAGGTGAGGTTTAAGTCGTGAGGCGAAGGGTTTAGTCGAGGTGTGAGCTTTAGTCGTGGCAAAGTTCAGGTGTGAGGTGGTTTGGTTGTGAGGTGGGAGGTTTAGTTGAGGTAAAGTTTAGTCGAGGCGCAGTTTAGTGAGGTGAGATTTAGTGAGGTGTGAAGTTTAGTTGAGGGAAGGGGTAAGTGGAGTTGTGAGGTTTAGTGAAATTTAGTTAATTGAGTTTTAGTTGAGGCGCGGTTTAGTCATGCGGTTTACATGTGAGGTGAATTTTAGTCAAGGCAAGGGTTTATCGTTGAGGGGCGAGGTTTTGTTGAGGTAAAGTTTAGTTGTGGTGAGATTTATGTTGAGACGAGGTTTAGGAGTGAGGAGAAGTTTAGTCGTGAGGTGTGAGGTTTAGTCCAGGCAAGGGGATTTGTTGGTTTAGGTGTGAAATTTAGTAGTGAG
>NW_027602465.1:0-35289 GCF_053455715.1 Rhinoraja longicauda
ACACTAGTCCTACCTGCCCACGCCGACCAACATGCCCCATCTACACTAGTCCCACACCGACCAACATGCCCCAACTACACTAGTCCCACCTGCCCACACCGACCAACATGCCCCATCTACACTAGTCCCACCCGCCCACACCGACCAACATGCCCCATCTACACTAGTCCCACCAGCCCACACCGACCAACATGCCCCATCTACACTAGTCCCCACACCGACCAACATGCCCCATCTACACTAGTCCCACCTGCCCACACCGACCAACATGCCCCATCTACACTAGTCCCCACCTGCCCACACCGACCAACATGCCCCATCTACACTAGTCCTACCTGCCCACACCGACCAACATGCCCCATCTACACTAGTCCCACACCGACCAACATGCCCCAACTACACTAGTCCCACCTGCCCACACAGACCAACATGCCCCATCTACACTAGTCCCACCTGCCCACACCGACCAACATGCCCCATCTACACTAGTCCCACCTGCCCACACCGACCAACATGCCCCATCTACACTAGTCCCACCAGCCCACACCGACCAACATGCCCCATATACACTAGTCCCACCCGCCCACACCGACCAACATGCCCCATCTACACTAGTCCCACCCGCCCACACCGACCAACTTGCCCCATCTACACTAGTCCCACACCGACCAACATGCCCCATCTACACTAGTCCCACCTGCCCACACCGACCAACATGCCCCATCTACACTAGTCCCACCTGCCCACACCGACCTACATGCCCCATCTACACTAGTCCTACCTGCCCACACCTACCAACACGCCCCATCTACACTAGTCCCACCTGCCCACACCGACCAACATGCCCCATCTACACTAGTCCTACCTGCCCACACCTACCAACACGCCCCATCTACACTAGTCCCACCTGCCCACACCGACCAACATGCCCCATCTACACTAGTCCCACCAGCCCACACCGACCAACATGCCCCATATGCACTAGTCCCAACCGCCCACACCGAACAACATGCCCCATCTCCACTAGTCCCACCCGCCCACACCGACCAACATGCCCCATCTACACTAGTCCCACCCGCCCACACCGACCAACATGCCCCATCTACACTAGTCCCACCAGCCCACACCGACCAACATGCCCCATCTACACTAGTCCCACCTGCCCACACCGACCAACATGCCCCATCTACACTAGTCCTACCTGCCCACAACCGACCAACATGCCCCATCTACACTAGTCCCCACACCGACCAACATGCCCCATCTACACTAGTCCCACCTGCCCACACCGACCAACATGCCCCATCTACACTAGTCCCACCTGCCCACACCGACCAACATGCCCCATCTACACTAGTCCCACCTGCCCACACCGACCTACATGCCCCATCTACACTAGTCCTACCTGCCCACACCTACCAACACGCCCCATCTACACTAGTCCTACCTGCCCACACCTACCAACACGCCCCATCTACACTAGTCCCACCCGCCCCACACCGACCAACATGCCCCCATCTGCACTAGTCCCACCCGCCCACACCGGACCAACATGCCCCATCTACACTAGTCCCACACCGACCAACATTCCCCATCTACACTAGTCCCCACCTGCCCACACCGACCAACATGCCCCATCTACACTAGTCCCACCTGCCCACACCGACCTACATGCCCCATCTACACTAGTCCTACCTGCCCACGACCGACCAACATGTCCCATCTACACTAGTCCCACCTGCCCACACCGACCAACATGCCCCATCTACACTAGTCCTACCTGCCCACACCGACCAACATGCCCCATCTACACTAGTCCCACACCGACCAACATGCCCCAACTACACTAGTCCCACCTGCCCACACCGACCAACATGCCCCATCTACACTAGTCCCACCTGCCCACGACCGACCAACATGTCCCATCTACACTAGTCCCACCCGCCCACACCGAGCAACATGCCCCATCTACACTAGTCCCACACCGACCAACATGCCCCATCTACACTAGTCCCACCTGCCCACACAGACCAACATGCCCCATCTACACTAGTCCCACCTGCCCACACCGACCAACATGCCCCATCTACACTAGTCCCACCTGCCCACACCGACCAACATGCCCCATCTACACTAGTCCCCACCAGCCCACACCGACCAACATGCCCCATATACACTAGTCCCACCAGCCCACACCGACCAACATGCCCCATCTACACTAGTCCCACCTGCCCACACCGACCAACATGCACCATCTACACTAGTCCCACCCGCCCACACCGACCAACATGCCCCATCTACACTAGTCCCCACCTGCCCCACACCGACCAACATGCCCCATCTACACTAGTCCCACCGCCCACACCGACCAACATGCCCCATCTACACTAGTCCCCACCCGCCCACACCGACCAACATGCCCCATCTACACTAGTCCCACCCGCCCACACCGACCAACATGCCCCATCTACACTAGTCCCACCCGCCCACACCGACCAACATGCCCCATCTACACTAGTCCCACCTGCCCACACCGACCAACATGCACCATCTACACTAGTCCCACCTGCCCACACCTACCAACACGCCCCATCTACACTAGTCCCACCTGCCCACACCGACCAACATGCCCCATCTACACTAGTCCCACCTGCCCACACCGACCAACATGCCCCATCTACACTAGTCCCACCTGCCCACACCGACCAACATGCCCCATCTACACTAGTCCCACCTGCCCACACCGACCAACATGCCCCATCTACACTAGTCCCCACACCGACCAACATGCCCCATCTACACTAGTCCCACCTGCCCACACCGACCAACATGCCCCATCTACACTAGTCCCACCCGCCCACACCGACCAACATGCCCCATCTACACTAGTCCCACCAGCCCACACCGACCTACATGCCCCATCTACACTAGTCCCACCCGCCCACACCGACCAACATGCCCCATCTACACTAGTCCCACCCGCCCACACCGACCAACATGCCCCATCTACACTAGTCCCACCCGCCCACACCGACCAACATGCGCCATCTACACTAGTCCCACCTGCCCACACCGACCAACATGCCCCATCTACACTAGTCCCACCTGCCCACACCGACCAACATGCCCCATCTACACTAGTCCCACCTGCCCACACCGACCAACATGCCCCATCTACACTAGTCCTACCTGCCCACACCGACCAACATGCCCCATCTACACTAGTCCCACACCGACCAACATGCCCCAACTACACTAGTCCCACCTGCCCACACCGACCAACATGCCCCATCTACACTAGTCCCACCTGCCCACACCGAACAACATGCCCCATCTACACTAGTCCCACCCGCCCACACCGAGCAACATGCCCCATCTACACTAGTCCCACACCGACCAACATGCCCCATCTACACTAGTCCCACCTGCCCACACAGACCAACATGCCCCATCTACACTAGTCCCACCTGCCCACACCGACCAACATGCCCCATCTACACTAGTCCCACCCGCCCTCACCGACCAACATGCCCCATCTACACTAGTCCCACCAGCCCACACCGACCAACATGCCCCATATACACTAGTCCCACCCGCGCACACCGACCAACATGCCCCATCTACACTAGTCCCACCCGCCCACACCGACCAACATGCCCCATCTACACTAGTCCCACCTGCCCACACCGACCAACATGCCCCATCTACACTAGTCCCACCACCCACACCGACCAACATGCCCCATCTACACTAGTCCCACCCGCCCACACCGACCAACATGCCCCATCTACGCTAGTCCCACCCGCCCACACTGACCAACATGCCCCATCTACACTAGTCCCACACCGACCAACATGCCCCATCTACACTAGTCCCACCTGCCCACACCGACCAACATGCCCCATCTACACTAGTCCCACCTGCCCACACCGACCAACATGCCCCATCTACACTAGTCCCACCTGCCCACACCGACCAACATGCCCCATCTACACTAGTCCCACACCGACCAACATGCCCCATCTACACTAGTCCCACCTGCCCACACCGACCAACATGCCCCATCTACACTAGTCCCACCTGCCCACACCGACCAACATGCCCCATATACACTAGTCCCACCAGCCCACACCGACCAACATGCCCCATCTACACTAGTCCCACCTGCCCACACCGACCAACATGCACCATCTACACTAGTCCCACCCGCCCACACCGACCAACATGCCCCATCTACACTAGTCCCACCTGCCCACACCGACCAACATGCCCCATCTACACTAGTCCCACCGCCCACACCGACCAACATGCCCCATCTACACTAGTCCCACCCGCCCACACCGACCAACATGCCCCATCTACACTAGTCCCACCCGCCCACACCGACCAACATGCCCCATCTACACTAGTCCCACCTGCCCACACCGACCAACATGCCCCATCTACACTAGTCCCACCTGCCCACACCGACCAACATGCCCCATCTACACTAGTCCCACCAGCCCACACCGACCAACATGCCCCATATACACTAGTCCCACCAGCCCACACCGACCAACATGCCCCATCTACACTAGTCCCACCCGCCCACACCGACCAACATGCCCCATCTACACTAGTCCCACCTGCCCACACCGACCAACATGCCCCATCTACACTAGTCCCACCGCCCACACCGACCAACATGCCCCATCTACACTAGTCCCACCTGCCCACACCGACCAACATGCCCCATCTACACTAGTCCCACCTGCCCACACCGACCTACATGCCCCATCTACACTAGTCCTACCTGCCCACACCGACCAACATGCCCCATCTACACTAGTCCCACCTGCCCACACCGACCAACATGCCCCATCTACACTAGTCCCACACCGACCAACATGCCCCAACTACACTAGTCCCACCTGCCCACACCGACCAACATGCCCCATCTACACTAGTCCCACCTGCCCACACCGACCAACATGCCCCATCTACACTAGTCCCACCCGCCCACACCGAGCAACATGCCCCATCTACACTAGTCCCACACCGACCAACATGCCCCATCTACACTAGTCCCACCTGCCCACACAGACCAACATGCCCCATCTACACTAGTCCCACCTGCCCACACCGACCAACATGCCCCATCTACACTAGTCCCACCTGCCCACACCGACCAACATGCCCCATCTACACTAGTCCCACCAGCCCACACCGACCAACATGCCCCATCTACACTAATCCCACCTGCCCACACCGACCAACATGCACCATCTACACTAGTCCCACCCGCCCACACCGACCAACATGCCCCATCTACACTAGTCCCACCTGCCCACACCGACCAACATGCCCCATCTACACTAGTCCCACCGCCCACACCGACCAACATGCCCCATCTACACTAGTCCCACCGCCCACACCGACCAACATGCCCCATCTACACTAGTCCCACCCGCCCACACCGACCAACATGCCCCATCTACACTAGTCCCACCCGCCCACACCGACCAACATGCCCCATCTACACTAGTCCCACCCGCCCACACCGACCAACATGCCCCATCTACACTAGTCCCACCTGCCCACACCGACCAACATGCACCATCTACACTAGTCCCACCTGCCCACACCGACCAACATGCCCCATCTACACTAGTCCCACACCGACCAACATGCCCCATCTACACTAGTCCCACCTGCCCACACCGACCAACATGCCCCATCTACACTAGTCCCACCCGCCCACACCGACCAACATGCCCCATCTACACTAGTCCCACCAGCCCACACCGACCTACATGCCCCATCTACACTAGTCCCACCCGCCCACACCGACCAACATGCCCCATCTACACTAGTCCCACCCGCCCACACCGACCAACATGCCCCATCTACACTAGTCCCACCCGCCCACACCGACCAACATGCGCCATCTACACTAGTCCCACCTGCCCACACCGACCAACATGCCCCATCTACACTAGTCCCACCTGCCCACACCGACCAACATGCCCCATCTACACTAGTCCCACCTGCCCACACCGACCAACATGCCCCATCGACACTAGTCCTACCTGCCCACACCGACCAACATGCCCCATCTACACTAGTCCCACACCGACCAACATGCCCCAACTACACTAGTCCCACCTGCCCACACCGACCAACATGCCCCATCTACACTAGTCCCACCTGCCCACACCGAACAACATGCCCCATCTACACTAGTCCCACCCGCCCACACCGAGCAACATGCCCCATCTACACTAGTCCCACACCGACCAACATGCCCCATCTACACTAGTCCCACCTGCCCACACAGACCAACATGCCCCATCTACACTAGTCCCACCTGCCCACACCGACCAACATGCCCCATCTACACTAGTCCCACCCGCCCTCACCGACCAACATGCCCCATCTACACTAGTCCCACCAGCCCACACCGACCAACATGCCCCATCTACACTAGTCCCACCACCCACACCGACCAACATGCCCCATCTACACTAGTCCCACCCGCCCACACCGACCAACATGCCCCATCTACGCTAGTCCCACCCGCCCACACTGACCAACATGCCCCATCTACACTAGTCCCACACCGACCAACATGCCCCATCTACACTAGTCCCACCTGCCCACACCGACCAACATGCCCCATCTACACTAGTCCCACCTGCCAACACCGACCAACATGCCCCATCTACACTAGTTCCACCTGCCCACACCGACCAACATGCCCCATCTACACTAGTCCCACACCGACCAACATGCCCCATCTACACTAGTCCCACCTGCCCACACCGACCAACATGCCCCATCTACACTAGTCCCACCTGCCCACACCGACCAACATGCCCCATATACACTAGTCCCACCAGCCCACACCGACCAACATGCCCCATCTACACTAGTCCCACCTGCCCACACCGACCAACATGCACCATCTACACTAGTCCCACCCGCCCACACCGACCAACATGCCCCATCTACACTAGTCCCACACCGACCAACATGCCCCATCTACACTAGTCCCACCTGCCCACACCGACCAACATGCCCCATCTACACTAGTCCCACCGCCCACACCGACCAACATGCCCCATCTACACTAGTCCCACCCGCCCACACCTACCAACATGCCCCATCTACACTAGTCCCACCCGCCCACACCGACCAACATGCCCCATCTACACTAGTCCCACCTGCCCACACCGACCAACATGCCCCATCTACACTAGTCCCACCAGCCCACACCGACCAACATGCCCCATCTACACTAGTCCCACCTGCCCACACCGACCAACATGCCCCATCTACACTAGTCCCACCTGCCCACACCGACCAACATGCCCCATCTACACTAGTCCCACCGCCCACACCGACCAACATGCCCCATCTACACTAGTCCCACCCGCCCACACCGACCAACATGCCCCATCTACACTAGTCCCACCCGCCCACACCGACCAACATGCCCCATCTACACTAGTCCCACCCGCCCACACCGACCAACATGCCCCATCTACACTAGTCCCACCTGCCCACACCGACCAACATGCACCATCTACACTAGTCCCACCTGCCCACACCGACCAACATGCCCCATCTACACTAGTCCCACCAGCCCACACCGACCAACATGCCCCATCTACACTAGTCCCACCTGCCCACACCGACCAACATGCCCCATCTACACTAGTCCCACCTGCCCACACCGACCAACATGCCCCATCTACACTAGTCCCACACCGACCAACATGCCCCATCTACACTAGTCCCACCTGCCCACACCGACCAACATGCCCCATCTACACTAGTCCCACCCGCCCACACCGACCAACATGCCCCATCTACACTAGTCCCACCAGCCCACACCGACCAACATGCCCCATCTACACTAGTCCCACCCGCCCACACCGACCAACATGCCCCATCTACACTAGTCCCACCCGCCCACACCGACCAACATGCCCCATCTACACTAGTCCCACCCGCCCACACTGACCAACATGCGCCATCTACACTAGTCCCACCTGCCCACACCGACCAACATGCCCCATCTACACTAGTCCCTCCTGCCCACACCGACCAACATGCCCCATCTACACTAGTCCCACCTGCCCACACCGACCAACATGCCCCATCTACACTAGTCCTACCTGCCCACACCGACCAACATGCCCCATCTACACTAGTCCCACACCGACCAACATGCCCCAACTACACTAGTCCCACCTGCCCACACCGACCAACATGCCCCATCTACACTAGTCCCACCTGCCCACACCGAACAACATGCCCCATCTACACTAGTCCCACACGCCCACACCGAGCAACATGCCCCATCTACACTAGTCCCACACCGACCAACATGCCCCATCTACACTAGTCCCACCTGCCCACACAGACCAACATGCCCCATCTACACTAGTCCCACCTGCCCACACCGACCAACATGCCCCATCTACACTAGTCCCACCTGCCCACACCGACCAACATGCCCCATCTACACTAGTCCCACCAGCCCACACCGACCAACATGCCCCATATACACTAGTCCCACCCGCCCACACCGACCAACATGCCCCATCTACACTAGTCCCACCCGCCCACACCGACCAACATGCCCCATCTACACTAGTCCCACCTGCCCACACCGACCAACATGCCCCATCTACACTAGTCCCACCGCCCACACCGACCAACATGCCCCATCTACACTAGTCCCACCCGCCCACACCGACCAACATGCCCCATCTACACTAGTCCCACCCGCCCACACCGACCAACATGCCCCATCTACACTAGTCCCACCTGCCCACACCGACCAACATGCCCCATCTACACTAGTCCCACCTGCCCACACCGACCAACATGCCCCATATACACTAGTCCCACCAGCCCACACCGACCAACATGCCCCATCTACACTAGTCCCACCTGCCCACACCGACCAACATGCACCATCTACACTAGTCCCACCCGCCCACACCGACCAACATGCCCCATCTACACTAGTCCCACACCGACCAACATGCCCCATCTACACTAGTCCCACCTGCCCACACCGACCAACATGCCCCATCTACACTAGTCCCACCGCCCACACCGACCAACATGCCCCATCTACACTAGTCCCACCCGCCCACACCTACCAACATGCCCCATCTACACTAGTCCCACCCGCCCACACCGACCAACATGCCCCATCTACACTAGTCCCACCTGCCCACACCGACCAACATGCCCCATCTACACTAGTCCCACCAGCCCACACCGACCAACATGCCCCATCTACACTAGTCCCACCTGCCCACACCGACCAACATGCCCCATCTACACTAGTCCCACCTGCCCACACCGACCAACATGCACCATCTACACTAGTCCCACCCGCCCACACCGACCAACATGCCCCATCTACACTAGTCCCACCTGCCCACACCGACCAACATGCCCCATCTACACTAGTCCCACCGCCCACACCGACCAACATGCCCCATCTACACTAGTCCCACCCGCCCACACCGACCAACATGCCCCATCTACACTAGTCCCACCCGCCCACACCGACCAACATGCCCCATCCACACTAGTCCCACCCGCCCACACCGACCAACATGCCCCATCTACACTAGTCCCACCTGCCCACACCGACCAACATGCACCATCTACACTAGTCCCACCTGCCCACACCGACCAACATGCCCCATCTACACTAGTCCCACCAGCCCACACCGACCAACATGCCCCATCTACACTAGTCCCACCTGCCCACACCGACCAACATGCCCCATCTACACTAGTCCCACCTGCCCACACCGACCAACATGCCCCATCTACACTAGTCCCACACCGACCAACATGCCCCATCTACACTAGTCCCACCTGCCCACACCGACCAACATGCCCCATCTACACTAGTCCCACCCGCCCACACCGACCAACATGCCCCATCTACACTAGTCCCACCAGCCCACACCGACCAACATGCCCCATCTACACTAGTCCCACCCGCCCACACCGACCAACATGCCCCATCTACACTAGTCCCACCCGCCCACACCGACCAACATGCCCCATCTACACTAGTCCCACCCGCCCACACTGACCAACATGCGCCATCTACACTAGTCCCACCTGCCCACACCGACCAACATGCCCCATCTACACTAGTCCCTCCTGCCCACACCGACCAACATGCCCCATCTACACTAGTCCCACCTGCCCACACCGACCAACATGCCCCATCTACACTAGTCCCACCTGCCAACACCGACCAACATGCCCCATCTACACTAGTTCCACCTGCCCACACCGACCAACATGCCCCATCTACACTAGTCCCACACCGACCAACATGCCCCATCTACACTAGTCCCACCTGCCCACACCGACCAACATGCCCCATCTACACTAGTCCCACCTGCCCACACCGACCAACATGCCCCATATACACTAGTCCCACCAGCCCACACCGACCAACATGCCCCATCTACACTAGTCCCACCTGCCCACACCGACCAACATGCACCATCTACACTAGTCCCACCCGCCCACACCGACCAACATGCCCCATCTACACTAGTCCCACACCGACCAACATGCCCCATCTACACTAGTCCCACCTGCCCACACCGACCAACATGCCCCATCTACACTAGTCCCACCGCCCACACCGACCAACATGCCCCATCTACACTAGTCCCACCCGCCCACACCTACCAACATGCCCCATCTACACTAGTCCCACCCGCCCACACCGACCAACATGCCCCATCTACACTAGTCCCACCTGCCCACACCGACCAACATGCCCCATCTACACTAGTCCCACCAGCCCACACCGACCAACATGCCCCATCTACACTAGTCCCACCTGCCCACACCGACCAACATGCCCCATCTACACTAGTCCCACCTGCCCACACCGACCAACATGCACCATCTACACTAGTCCCACCCGCCCACACCGACCAACATGCCCCATCTACACTAGTCCCACCTGCCCACACCGACCAACATGCCCCATCTACACTAGTCCCACCGCCCACACCGACCAACATGCCCCATCTACACTAGTCCCACCCGCCCACACCGACCAACATGCCCCATCTACACTAGTCCCACCCGCCCACACCGACCAACATGCCCCATCTACACTAGTCCCACCCGCCCACACCGACCAACATGCCCCATCTACACTAGTCCCACCTGCCCACACCGACCAACATGCACCATCTACACTAGTCCCACCTGCCCACACCGACCAACATGCCCCATCTACACTAGTCCCACCAGCCCACACCGACCAACATGCCCCATCTACACTAGTCCCACCTGCCCACACCGACCAACATGCCCCATCTACACTAGTCCCACCTGCCCACACCGACCAACATGCCCCATCTACACTAGTCCCACACCGACCAACATGCCCCATCTACACTAGTCCCACCTGCCCACACCGACCAACATGCCCCATCTACACTAGTCCCACCCGCCCACACCGACCAACATGCCCCATCTACACTAGTCCCACCAGCCCACACCGACCAACATGCCCCATCTACACTAGTCCCACCCGCCCACACCGACCAACATGCCCCATCTACACTAGTCCCACCCGCCCACACCGACCAACATGCCCCATCTACACTAGTCCCACCCGCCCACACTGACCAACATGCGCCATCTACACTAGTCCCACCTGCCCACACCGACCAACATGCCCCATCTACACTAGTCCCTCCTGCCCACACCGACCAACATGCCCCATCTACACTAGTCCCACCTGCCCACACCGACCAACATGCCCCATCTACACTAGTCCTACCTGCCCACACCGACCAACATGCCCCATCTACACTAGTCCCACACCGACCAACATGCCCCAACTACACTAGTCCCACCTGCCCACACCGACCAACATGCCCCATCTACACTAGTCCCACCTGCCCACACCGAACAACATGCCCCATCTACACTAGTCCCACACGCCCACACCGAGCAACATGCCCCATCTACACTAGTCCCACACCGACCAACATGCCCCATCTACACTAGTCCCACCTGCCCACACAGACCAACATGCCCCATCTACACTAGTCCCACCTGCCCACACCGACCAACATGCCCCATCTACACTAGTCCCACCTGCCCACACCGACCAACATGCCCCATCTACACTAGTCCCACCAGCCCACACCGACCAACATGCCCCATATACACTAGTCCCACCCGCCCACACCGACCAACATGCCCCATCTACACTAGTCCCACCCGCCCACACCGACCAACATGCCCCATCTACACTAGTCCCACCTGCCCACACCGACCAACATGCCCCATCTACACTAGTCCCACCGCCCACACCGACCAACATGCCCCATCTACACTAGTCCCACCCGCCCACACCGACCAACATGCCCCATCTACACTAGTCCCACCCGCCCACACCGACCAACATGCCCCATCTACACTAGTCCCACCTGCCCACACCGACCAACATGCCCCATCTACACTAGTCCCACCTGCCCACACCGACCAACATGCCCCATATACACTAGTCCCACCAGCCCACACCGACCAACATGCCCCATCTACACTAGTCCCACCTGCCCACACCGACCAACATGCACCATCTACACTAGTCCCACCCGCCCACACCGACCAACATGCCCCATCTACACTAGTCCCACACCGACCAACATGCCCCATCTACACTAGTCCCACCTGCCCACACCGACCAACATGCCCCATCTACACTAGTCCCACCGCCCACACCGACCAACATGCCCCATCTACACTAGTCCCACCCGCCCACACCTACCAACATGCCCCATCTACACTAGTCCCACCCGCCCACACCGACCAACATGCCCCATCTACACTAGTCCCACCTGCCCACACCGACCAACATGCCCCATCTACACTAGTCCCACCAGCCCACACCGACCAACATGCCCCATCTACACTAGTCCCACCTGCCCACACCGACCAACATGCCCCATCTACACTAGTCCCACCTGCCCACACCGACCAACATGCACCATCTACACTAGTCCCACCCGCCCACACCGACCAACATGCCCCATCTACACTAGTCCCACCTGCCCACACCGACCAACATGCCCCATCTACACTAGTCCCACCGCCCACACCGACCAACATGCCCCATCTACACTAGTCCCACCCGCCCACACCGACCAACATGCCCCATCTACACTAGTCCCACCCGCCCACACCGACCAACATGCCCCATCTACACTAGTCCCACCCGCCCACACCGACCAACATGCCCCATCTACACTAGTCCCACCTGCCCACACCGACCAACATGCACCATCTACACTAGTCCCACCTGCCCACACCGACCAACATGCCCCATCTACACTAGTCCCACCAGCCCACACCGACCAACATGCCCCATCTACACTAGTCCCACCTGCCCACACCGACCAACATGCCCCATCTACACTAGTCCCACCTGCCCACACCGACCAACATGCCCCATCTACACTAGTCCCACCTGCCCACACCGACCAACATGCCCCATCTACACTAGTCCCACACCGACCAACATGCCCCATCTACACTAGTCCCACCTGCCCACACCGACCAACATGCCCCATCTACACTAGTCCCACCCGCCCACACCGACCAACATGCCCCATCTACACTAGTCCCACCAGCCCACACCGACCAACATGCCCCATCTACACTAGTCCCACCCGCCCACACCGACCAACATGCCCCATCTACACTAGTCCCACCCGCCCACACCGACCAACATGCCCCATCTACACTAGTCCCACCCGCCCACACTGACCAACATGCGCCATCTACACTAGTCCCACCTGCCCACACCGACCAACATGCCCCATCTACACTAGTCCCTCCTGCCCACACCGACCAACATGCCCCATCTACACTAGTCCCACCTGCCCACACCGACCAACATGCCCCATCTACACTAGTCCTACCTGCCCACACCGACCAACATGCCCCATCTACACTAGTCCCACACCGACCAACATGCCCCAACTACACTAGTCCCACCTGCCCACACCGACCAACATGCCCCATCTACACTAGTCCCACCTGCCCACACCGAACAACATGCCCCATCTACACTAGTCCCACACGCCCACACCGAGCAACATGCCCCATCTACACTAGTCCCACACCGACCAACATGCCCCATCTACACTAGTCCCACCTGCCCACACAGACCAACATGCCCCATCTACACTAGTCCCACCCGCCCACACCGACCAACATGCCCCATCTACACTAGTCCCACCCGCCCACACCGACCAACATGCCCCATCTACACTAGTCCCACCTGCCCACACCGACCAACATGCCCCATCTACACTAGTCCCACCGCCCACACCGACCAACATGCCCCATCTACACTAGTCCCACCCGCCCACACCGACCAACATGCCCCATCTACACTAGTCCCACCCGCCCACACCGACCAACATGCCCCATCTACACTAGTCCCACCTGCCCACACCGACCAACATGCCCCATCTACACTAGTCCCACCTGCCCACACCGACCAACATGCCCCATCTACACTAGTCCCACCTGCCCACACCGACCAACATGCACCATCTACACTAGTCCCACCTGCCCACACCGACCAACATGCCCCATCTACACTAGTCCCACCTGCCCACACCGACCAACATGCCCCATCTACACTAAGTCCCACACCGACCAACATGCCCCATCTACACTAGTCCCACCTGCCCACACCGACCAACATGCCCCATCTACACTAGTCCCACCAGCCCACACCGACCAACATGCCCCATCTACACTAGTCCCACCCGCCCACACCGACCAACATGCCCCATCTACACTAGTCCCACCCGCCCACACCGACCAACATGCCCCATCTACACTAGTCCCATCCGCCCACACCGACCAACATGCCCCATCTACACTAGTCCCACCTGCCCACACTGACCAACATGCCCCATCTGCACTAGTCCCACCTGCCCACACCGACCAACATGCCCCATCTACACTAGTCCCACCTGCCCTCACCGACCAACATGCCCCATCTACACTAGTCCCACCTGCCCACACCGACCTACATGCCCCATCTACACTAGTCCTACCTGCCCACACCGACCAACATGCCCCATCTACACTAGTCCCACCTGCCCACACCGACCAACATGCCCCATCTACACTAGTCCTACATGCCCACACCGACCATCATGCCCCATCTACACTAGTCCCACACCGACCAACATGCCCCAACTACACTAGTCCCACCTGCCCACACCGACCAACATGCCCCATCTACACTAGTCCCACCTGCCCACACCGACCAACATGCCCCATCTACACTAGTCCCACCTGCCCACACCGACCAACATGCCCCATCTACACTAGTCCCACCTGCCCACACCGACCTACATGCCCCATCTACACTAGTCCTACCTGCCCACACCGACCAACATGCCCCATCTACACTAGTCCCACCTGCCCACACCGACCAACATGCCCCATCTACACTAGTTCTACATGCCCACACCGACCAACATGCCCCATCTACACTAGTCCCACACCGACCAACATGCCCCAACTATACTAGTCCCACCTGCCCACACCGACCAACATGCCCCATCTACACTAGTCCCACACCGACCAACATGCCCCATCTACACTAGTCCCACCCGCCCACACCGACCAACATGCCCCATCTACACTAGTCCCACCTGCCCACACCGACCAACATGCCCCATCTACACTAGTCCCACCTGCCCACACCGACCAACATGCCCCATCTACACTAGTCCCACCTCCCCACACCGACCAACATGCCCCATCTACACTAGTCCCACTTGCCCACACCGACCAACATGCCCCATCTACACTAGTCCCACCCGCCCACACCGAGCAACATGCCCCATCTACACTAGTCCCACACCGACCAACATGCCCCATCTACACTAGTCCCACCTGCCCACACCGACCAACATGCCCCATCTACACTAGTCCCACCTGCCCACACCGACCAACATGCCCCATCTACACTAGTCCCACCTGCCCACACCGACCAACATGCCCCATCTACACTAGTCCCACCTGCCCACACCGACCAACATGCCCCATCTACACTAGTCCCACTTGCCCACACCGACCAACATGCCCCATCTACACTAGTCCCACCCGCCCACACCGAGCAACATGCCCCATCTACACTAGTCCCACACCGACCAACATGCCCCATCTACACTAGTCCCACCTGCCCACACAGACCAACATGCCCCATCTACACTAGTCCCACCTGCCCACACCGACCAACATGCCCCATCTACACTAGTCCCACCTGCCCACACCGACCAACATGCCCCATCTACACTAGTCCCACCAGCCCACACCGACCAACATGCTCCATATACACTAGTCCCACCCGCCCACACCGACCAACATGCCCCATCTACGCTAGTCCCACCTTCCCACACCGACCAACATGCCCCATCTACACTAGTCCCACCTGCCCACACCGACCAACATGCCCCATCTACACTAGTCCCACCTGCCCACACCGACCAACATGCCCCATCTACACTAGTCCCACCTGCCCACACCGACCAACATGCCCCATCTACACTAGTCCCACCTGCCCACACCGACCTACATGCCCCATCTACACTAGTCCTACCTGCCCACACCGACCAACATGCCCCATCTACACTAGTCCCACCTGCCCACACCGACCAACATGCCCCATCTACACTAGTCCTACATGCCCACACCGACCAACATGCCCCATCTACACTAGTCCCACACTGACCAACATGCCCCAACTACACCAGTCCCACCTGCCCACACCGACCAACATGCCCCATCTACACTAGTCCCACCTGCCCACACCGACCAACATGCCCCATCTACACTAGTCCCACCTGCCCACACCGACCAACATGCCCCATCTACACTAGTCCCACCTGCCCACACCGACCAACATGCCGCATCTACACTAGTCCACCCGCCCACACCGAGCAACATGCCCCATCTACACTAGTCCCACACCGACCAACATGCCCCATCTACACTAGTCCCACCTGCCCACACCGACCAACATGCCCCATCTACACTAGTCCCACCTGCCCACACCGACCAACATGCCCCATCTACACTAGTCCCACCTGCCCACACCGACCAACATGCCCCATCTACACTAGTCCCACCCGCCCACACCGAGCAACATGCCCCATCTACACTAGTCCCACACCGACCAACATGCCCCATCTACACTAGTCCTACATGCCCACACCGACCAACATGCCCCATCTACACTAGTCCCACACCGACTAACATGCCCCAACTACACTAGTCCCACCTGCCCACACCGACCAATATGCCCCATCTACACTAGTCCCACCTGCCCATACCGACCAACATGCCCCATCTACACTAGTCCCACCTGCCCACACCGACCAACATGCCCCATCTACACTAGTCCCACCTGCCCACACCGACCAACATGCCCCATCTACACTAGTCCCACCTGCCCACACCGACCAACATGCCCCATCTACACTAGTCCCACCTGCCCACACCGACCAACATGCCCCATCTACACTAGTCCCACCTGCCCACACCGACCAACATGCCCCATCTACACTAGTCCCACCTTCCCACACCGACCAACATGCCCCATCTACACTAGTCCCACCTGCCCACACCGACCAACATGCCCCATCTACACTAGTCCCACCTGCCCACACCGACCAACATGCCCCATCTACACTAGTCCCACCTGGCCACACCGACCAACATGCCCCATCTACACTAGTCCCACCTGCCCACACCGACCAACATGCCCCATCTACACTAGTCCCACCTGCCCACACCGACCAACATGCCCCATCTACACTAGTCCCACCTGCCCACACCGACCAACATGCCCCATCTACACTAGTCCCACCTGCCCACACCGACCAACATGCCCCATCTACACTAGTCCCACCTGCCCACACCGACCAACATGCCCCATCTACACTAGTCCCACCTGCCCACACCGACCAACATGCCCCATCTACACTAGTCCCACCTGCCCACACCGACCAACATGCCCCATCTACACTAGTCCAACCCGCCCACACCGAGCAACATGCCCCATCTACACTAGTCCCACACCGACCAACATGCCCCATCTACACTAGTCCTACATGCCCACACCGACCAACATGCCCCATCTACACTAGTCCCACACCGACCAACATGCCCCAACTACACTAGTCCCACCTGCCCACACCGACCAACATGCCCCATCTACACTAGTCCCACCTGCCCACACCGACCAACATGCCCCATCTACACTAGTCCCACCTGCCCACACCGACCAACATGCCCCATCTACACTAGTCCCACCTGCCCACACCGAGCAACATGCCCCATCTACACTAGTCCCACACCGACCAACATGCCCCATCTACACTAGTCCCACGTGCCCACACAGACCAACATGCCCCATCTACACTAGTCCCACCTGCCCACACCGACCAACATGCCCCATCTACACTAGTCCCACCAGCCCACACCGACCAACATGCCTCATATACACTAGTCCCACCCGCCCACACCGACCAACATGCCCCATCTACACTAGTCCCACCTTCCCACACCGACCAACATGCCCCATCTACACTAGTCCCACCTGCCCACACCGACCAACATGCCCCATCTACACTATTCCCACCTGCCCACACCGACCAACATGCCCCATCTACACTAGTCCCACCAGCCCACACCGACCAACATGCCCCATCTACACTAGTCCCACCCGCCCACACCGACCAACATGCCCCATCTACACTAGTCCCACCTGCCCACACCGACCAACATGCCCCATCTACACTAGTCCCACCTGCCCACACCGACCAACATGCCCCATCTACACTAGTCCCACCTGCCCACACCGACCAACATGCCCCATCTACACTAGTCCCACCTGCCCACACCGACCAACATGCCCCATCTACACTAGTCCCACCCGCCCACACCGACCAACATGCCCCATCTACACTAGTCCCACACCGACCAACATGCCCCAACTACACTAGTCCCACCTGCCCACACCGACCAACATGCCCCATCTACACTAGTCCCACCTGCCCACACCGACCAACATGCCGCATCTACACTAGTCCCACCCGCCCACACCGAGCAACATGCCCCATCTACACTAGTCCCACACCGACCAACATGCCCCATCTACACTAGTCCCACCTGCCCACACCGACCAACATGCCCCATCTACACTAGTCCCACCCGCCCACACCGAGCAACATGCCCCATCTACACTAGTCCCACACCGACCAACATGCCCCATCTACACTAGTCCTACATGCCCACACCGACCAACATGCCCCATCTACACTAGTCCCACACCGACCAACATGCCCCAACTACACTAGTCCCACCTGCCCACACCGACCAACATGCCCCATCTACACTAGTCCCACCTGCCCATACCGACCAACATGCCCCATCTACACTAGTCCCACCTGCCCACACCGACCAACATGCCCCATCTACACTAGTCCCACCTGCCCACACCGACCAACATGCCCCATCTACACTAGTCCCACCTGCCCACACCGACCAACATGCCCCATCTACACTAGTCCCACCTGCCCACACCGAGCAACATGCCCCATCTACACTAGTCCCACACCGACCAACATGCCCCATCTACACTAGTCCCACGTGCCCACACAGACCAACATGCCCCATCTACACTAGTCCCACCTGCCCACACCGACCAACATGCCCCATCTACACTAGTCCCACCTGCCCACACCGACCAACATGCCCCATCTACACTAGTCCCACCAGCCCACACCGACCAACATGCCTCATATACACTAGTCCCACCCGCCCACACCGACCAACATGCCCCATCTACACGTCCCACCTTCCCACACCGACCAACATGCCCCATCTACACTAGTCCCACCTGCCCACACCGACCAACGTGCCCCATCTACACTATTCCCACCTGCCCACACCGACCAACATGCCCCATCTACACTAGTCCCACCTGCCCACACCGACCAACATGCCCCATCTACACTAGTCCCACCTGCCCACACCGACCAACATGCCCCATCTACACTAGTCCCACCCGCCCACACCGACCAACATGCCCCATCTACACTAGTCCCACACCGACCAACATGCCCCAACTACACTAGTCCCACCTGCCCACACCGACCAACATGCCCCATCTACACTAGTCCCACCTGCCCACACCGACCAACATGCCGCATCTACACTAGTCCCACCCGCCCACACCGAGCAACATGCCCCATCTACACTAGTCCCACACCGACCAACATGCCCCATCTACACTAGTCCCACCTGCCCACACCGACCAACATGCCCCATCTGCACTAGTCCCACCTGCCCACACCGACCAACATGCCCCATCTACACTAGTCCCACCTGCCCACACAGACCAACATGCCCCATCTACACTAGTCCCACCTGCCCACACCGACCAACATGCCCCATCTACACTAGTCCCACCTGCCCTCACCGACCAACATGCCCCATCTACACTAGTCCCACCTGCCCACACCGACCTACATGCCCCATCTACACTAGTCCTACCTGCCCACACCGACCAACATGCCCCATCTACACTAGTCCCACCTGCCCACACCGACCAACATGCCCCATCTACACTAGTCCTACATGCCCACACCGACCATCATGCCCCATCTACACTAGTCCCACACCGACCAACATGCCCCAACTACACTAGTCCCACCTGCCCACACCGACCAACATGCCCCATCTACACTAGTCCCACCTGCCCACACCGACCAACATGCCCCATCTACACTAGTCCCACCTGCCCACACCGACCAACATGCCCCATCTACACTAGTCCCACCTGCCCACACCGACCTACATGCCCCATCTACACTAGTCCTACCTGCCCACACCGACCAACATGCCCCATCTACACTAGTCCCACCTGCCCACACCGACCAACATGCCCCATCTACACTAGTTCTACATGCCCACACCGACCAACATGCCCCATCTACACTAGTCCCACACCGACCAACATGCCCCAACTATACTAGTCCCACCTGCCCACACCGACCAACATGCCCCATCTACACTAGTCCCACACCGACCAACATGCCCCATCTACACTAGTCCCACCCGCCCACACCGACCAACATGCCCCATCTACACTAGTCCCACCTGCCCACACCGACCAACATGCCCCATCTACACTAGTCCCACCTGCCCACACCGACCAACATGCCCCATCTACACTAGTCCCACCTCCCCACACCGACCAACATGCCCCATCTACACTAGTCCCACTTGCCCACACCGACCAACATGCCCCATCTACACTAGTCCCACCCGCCCACACCGAGCAACATGCCCCATCTACACTAGTCCCACACCGACCAACATGCACCATCTACACTAGTCCCACCTGCCCACACCGACCAACATGCCCCATCTACACTAGTCCCACCTGCCCACACCGACCAACATGCCCCATCTACACTAGTCCCACCTGCCCACACCGACCAACATGCCCCATCTACACTAGTCCCACCTGCCCACACCGACCAACATGCCCCATCTACACTAGTCCCACTTGCCCACACCGACCAACATGCCCCATCTACACTAGTCCCACCCGCCCACACCGAGCAACATGCCCCATCTACACTAGTCCCACACCGACCAACATGCCCCATCTACACTAGTCCCACCTGCCCACACAGACCAACATGCCCCATCTACACTAGTCCCACCTGCCCACACCGACCAACATGCCCCATCTACACTAGTCCCACCTGCCCACACCGACCAACATGCCCCATCTACACTAGTCCCACCAGCCCACACCGACCAACATGCTCCATATACACTAGTCCCACCCGCCCACACCGACCAACATGCCCCATCTACACTAGTCCCACCTTCCCACACCGACCAACATGCCCCATCTACACTAGTCCCACCTGCCCACACCGACCAACATGCCCCATCTACACTAGTCCCACCTGCCCACACCGACCAACATGCCGCATCTACACTAGTCCCACCCGCCCACACCGAGCAACATGCCCCATCTACACTAGTCCCACACCGACCAACATGCCCCATCTACACTAGTCCCACCTGCCCACACCGACCAACATGCCCCATCTACACTAGTCCCACCTGCCCACACCGACCAACATGCCCCATCTACACTAGTCCCACCTGCCCACACCGACCAACATGCCCCATCTACACTAGTCCCACCAGCCCACACCGACCAACATGCCCCATCTGCACTAGTCCCACCCGCCCACACCGAGCAACATGCCCCATCTACACTAGTCCCACACCGACCAACATGCCCCATCTACACTAGTCCTACATGCCCACACCGACCAACATGCCCCATCTACACTAGTCCCACCTGCCCACACCGACCAACATGCCCCATCTACACTAGTCCCACCTGCCCACACCGACCAACATGCCCCATCTACACTAGTCCCACCTGCCCACACCGACCAACATGCCCCATCTACACTAGTCCCACCTGCCCACACCGACCAACATGCCCCATCTACACTAGTCCCACCCGCCCACACCGAGCAACATGCCCCATCTACACTAGTCCCACACCGACCAACATGCCCCATCTACACTAGTCCTACATGCCCACACCGACCAACATGCCCCATCTACACTAGTCCCACACCGACTAACATGCCCCAACTACACTAGTCCCACCTGCCCACACCGACCAATATGCCCCATCTACACTAGTCCCACCTGCCCATAACGACCAACATGCCCCATCTACACTAGTCCCACCTGCCCACACCGACCAACATGCCCCATCTACACTAGTCCCACCTGCCCACACCGACCAACATGCCCCATCTACACTAGTCCCACCTGCCCACACCGACCAACATGCCCCATCTACACTTGTCCCACCTGCCCACACCGACCAACATGCCCCATCTACACTAGTCCCACCTGCCCACACCGACCAACATGCCCCATCTACACTAGTCCCACCTTCCCACACCGACCAACATGCCCCATCTACACTAGTCCCACCTGCCCACACCGACCAACATGCCCCATCTACACTAGTCCCACCTGCCCACACCGACCAACATGCCCCATCTACACTAGTCCCACCTGCCCACACCGACCAACATGCCCCATCTACACTAGTCCCACCTGCCCACACCGACCAACATGCCCCATCTACACTAGTCCCACCTGCCCACACCGACCAACATGCCCCATCTACACTAGTCCCACCTGCCCACACCGACCAACATGCCCCATCTACACTAGTCCCACCTGCCCACACCGACCAACATGCCCCATCTACACTAGTCCCACCTGCCCACACCGACCAACATGCCCCATCTACACTAGTCCCACCTGCCCACACCGACCAACTTGCCCCATCTACACTAGTCCAACCCGCCCACACCGAGCAACATGCCCCATCTACACTAGTCCCACACCGACCAACATGCCCCATCTACACTAGTCCTACATGCCCACACCGACCAACATGCCCCATCTACACTAGTCCCACACCGACCAACATGCCCCAACTACACTAGTCCCACCTGCCCACACCGACCAACATGCCCCATCTACACTAGTCCCACCTGCCCATACCGACCAACATGCCCCATCTACACTAGTCCCACCTGCCCACACTGACCAACATGCCCCATCTACACTAGTCCCACCTGCCCACACCGACCAACATGCCCCATCTACACTAGTCCCACCTGCCCACACCGAGCAACATGCCCCATCTACACTAGTCCCACACCGACCAACATGCCCCATCTACACTAGTCCCACGTGCCCACACAGACCAACATGCCCCATCTACACTAGTCCCACCTGCCCACACCGACCAACATGCCCCATCTACACTAGTCCCACCTGCCCACACCGACCAACATGCCCCATCTACACTAGTCCCACCAGCCCACACCGACCAACATGCCTCATATACACTAGTCCCACCCGCCCACACCGACCAACATGCCCCATCTACACTAGTCCCACCTTCCCACACCGACCAACATGCCCCATCTACACTAGTCCCACCTGCCCACACCGACCAACATGCCCCATCTACACTATTCCCACCTGCCCACACCGACCAACATGCCCCATCTACACTAGTCCCACCTGCCCACACCGACCAACATGCCCCATCTACACTAGTCCCACCCGCCCACACCGACCAACATGCCCCATCTACACTAGTCCCACCTGCCCACACCGACCAACATGCCCCATCTACACTAGTCCCACCTGCCCACACCGACCAACATGCCCCATCTACACTAGTCCCACCTGCCCACACCGACCAACATGCCCCATCTACACTAGTCCCACCTGCCCACACCGACCAACATGCCCCATCTACACTAGTCCCACCTGCCCACACCGACCAACATGCCCCATCTACACTAGTCCCACCTGCCCACACCGACCAACATGCCCCATCTACACTAGTCCCACCCGCCCACACCGACCAACATGCCCCATCTACACTAGTCCCACACCGACCAACATGCCCCAACTACACTAGTCCCACCTGCCCACACCGACCAACATGCCCCATCTACACTAGTCCCACCTGCCCACACCGACCAACATGCCGCATCTACACTAGTCCCACCCGCCCACACCGAGCAACATGCCCCATCTACACTATTCCCACACCGACCAACATGCCCCATCTACACTAGTCCCACCTGCCCACACCGACCAACATGCCCCATCTACACTAGTCCCACCCGCCCACACCGAGCAACATGCCCCATCTACACTAGTCCCACACCGACCAACATGCCCCATCTACACTAGTCCTACATGCCCACACCGACCAACATGCCCCATCTACACTAGTCCCACACCGACCAACATGCCCCAACTACACTAGTCCCACCTGCCCACACCGACCAACATGCCCCATCTACACTAGTCCCACCTGCCCACACCGACCAACATGCCCCATCTACACTAGTCCCACCTGCCCACACCGACCAACATGCCCCATCTACACTAGTCCCACCTGCCCACACCGACCAACATGCCCCATCTACACTAGTCCCACCTGCCCACACCGACCAACATGCCCCATCTACACTAGTCCCACCTGCCCACACCGAGCAACATGCCCCATCTACACTAGTCCCACACCGACCAACATGCCCCATCTACACTAGTCCCACGTGCCCACACAGACCAACATGCCCCATCTACACTAGTCCCACCTGCCCACACCGACCAACATGCCCCATCTACACTAGTCCCACCTGCCCACACCGACCAACGTGCCCCATCTACACTATTCCCACCTGCCCACACCGACCAACATGCCCCATCTACACTAGTCCCACCTGCCCACACAGACCAACATGCCCCATCTACACTAGTCCCACCCGCCCACACCGACCAACATGCCCCATCTACACTAGTCCCACCTGCCCACACCGACCAACATGCCCCATCTACACTAGTCCCACCCGCCCACACCGACCAACATGCCCCATCTACACTAGTCCCACCTGCCCACACCGACCAACATGCCCCATCTACACTAGTCCCACCTGCCCACACCGACCAACATGCCCCATCTACACTAGTCCCACCTGCCCACACCGACCAACATGCCCCATCTACACTAGTCCCACCTGCCCACACCGACCAACATGCCCCATCTACACTAGTCCCACCCGCCCACACCGACCAACATGCCCCATCTACACTAGTCCCACACCGACCAACATGCCCCAACTACACTAGTCCCACCTGCCCACACCGACCAACATGCCCCATCTACACTAGTCCCACCTGCCCACACCGACCAACATGCCGCATCTACACTAGTCCCACCCGCCCACACCGAGCAACATGCCCCATCTACACTAGTCCCACACCGACCAACATGCCCCATCTACACTAGTCCTACATGCCCACACCGACCAACATGCCCCATCTACACTAGTCCCACCTGCCCACACCGACCAACATGCCCCATCTACACTAGTCCCACCTGCCCACACCGACCAACATGCCCCATCTACACTAGTCCCACCTGCCCACACCGACCAACATGCCCCATCTACACTAGTCCCACCTGCCCACACCGACCAACATGCCCCATCTACACTAGTCCCACCCGCCCACACCGAGCAACATGCCCCATCTACACTAGTCCCACACCGACCAACATGCCCCATCTACACTAGTCCTACATGCCCACACCGACCAACATGCCCCATCTACACTAGTCCCACACCGACTAACATGCCCCAACTACACTAGTCCCACCTGCCCACACCGACCAATATGCCCCATCTACACTAGTCCCACCTGCCCATAACGACCAACATGCCCCATCTACACTAGTCCCACCTGCCCACACCGACCAACATGCCCCATCTACACTAGTCCCACCTGCCCACACCGACCAACATGCCCCATCTACACTAGTCCCACCTGCCCACACCGACCAACATGCCCCATCTACACTAGTCCCACCTGCCCACACCGACCAACATGCCCCATCTACACTAGTCCCACCTGCCCACACCGACCAACATGCCCCATCTACACTAGTCCCACCTTCCCACACCGACCAACATGCCCCATCTACACTAGTCCCACCTGCCCACACCGACCAACATGCCCCATCTACACTAGTCCCACCTGCCCACACCGACCAACATGCCCCATCTACACTAGTCCCACCTGCCCACACCGACCAACATGCCCCATCTACACTAGTCCCACCTGCCCACACCGACCAACATGCCCCATCTACACTAGTCCCACCTGCCCACACCGACCAACATGCCCCATCTACACTAGTCCCACCTGCCCACACCGACCAACATGCCCCATCTACACTAGTCCCACCTGCCCACACCGACCAACATGCCCCATCTACACTAGTCCCACCTGCCCACACCGACCAACATGCCCCATCTACACTAGTCCCACCTGCCCACACCGACCAACTTGCCCCATCTACACTAGTCCAACCCGCCCACACCGAGCAACATGCCCCATCTACACTAGTCCCACACCGACCAACATGCCCCATCTACACTAGTCCTACATGCCCACACCGACCAACATGCCCCATCTACACTAGTCCCACACCGACCAACATGCCCCAACTACACTAGTCCCACCTGCCCACACCGACCAACATGCCCCATCTACACTAGTCCCACCTGCCCATACCGACCAACATGCCCCATCTACACTAGTCCCACCTGCCCACACTGACCAACATGCCCCATCTACACTAGTCCCACCTGCCCACACCGACCAACATGCCCCATCTACACTAGTCCCACCTGCCCACACCGAGCAACATGCCCCATCTACACTAGTCCCACACCGACCAACATGCCCCATCTACACTAGTCCCACGTGCCCACACAGACCAACATGCCCCATCTACACTAGTCCCACCTGCCCACACCGACCAACATGCCCCATCTACACTAGTCCCACCTGCCCACACCGACCAACATGCCCCATCTACACTAGTCCCACCAGCCCACACCGACCAACATGCCTCATATACACTAGTCCCACCCGCCCACACCGACCAACATGCCCCATCTACACTAGTCCCACCTTCCCACACCGACCAACATGCCCCATCTACACTAGTCCCACCTGCCCACACCGACCAACATGCCCCATCTACACTATTCCCACCTGCCCACACCGACCAACATGCCCCATCTACACTAGTCCCACCTGCCCACACCGACCAACATGCCCCATCTACACTAGTCCCACCCGCCCACACCGACCAACATGCCCCATCTACACTAGTCCCACCTGCCCACACCGACCAACATGCCCCATCTACACTAGTCCCACCTGCCCACACCGACCAACATGCCCCATCTACACTAGTCCCACCTGCCCACACCGACCAACATGCCCCATCTACACTAGTCCCACCTGCCCACACCGACCAACATGCCCCATCTACACTAGTCCCACATGCCCACACCGACCAACATGCCCCATCTACACTAGTCCCACCTGCCCACACCGACCAACATGCCCCATCTACACTAGTCCCACCCGCCCACACCGACCAACATGCCCCATCTACACTAGTCCCACACCGACCAACATGCCCCAACTACACTAGTCCCACCTGCCCACACCGACCAACATGCCCCATCTACACTAGTCCCACCTGCCCACACCGACCAACATGCCGCATCTACACTAGTCCCACCCGCCCACACCGAGCAACATGCCCCATCTACACTATTCCCACACCGACCAACATGCCCCATCTACACTAGTCCCACCTGCCCACACCGACCAACATGCCCCATCTACACTAGTCCCACCCGCCCACACCGAGCAACATGCCCCATCTACACTAGTCCCACACCGACCAACATGCCCCATCTACACTAGTCCTACATGCCCACACCGACCAACATGCCCCATCTACACTAGTCCCACACCGACCAACATGCCCCAACTACACTAGTCCCACCTGCCCACACCGACCAACATGCCCCATCTACACTAGTCCCACCTGCCCACACCGACCAACATGCCCCATCTACACTAGTCCCACCTGCCCACACCGACCAACATGCCCCATCTACACTAGTCCCACCTGCCCACACCGACCAACATGCCCCATCTACACTAGTCCCACCTGCCCACACCGACCAACATGCCCCATCTACACTAGTCCCACCTGCCCACACCGAGCAACATGCCCCATCTACACTAGTCCCACACCGACCAACATGCCCCATCTACACTAGTCCCACGTGCCCACACAGACCAACATGCCCCATCTACACTAGTCCCACCTGCCCACACCGACCAACATGCCCCATCTACACTAGTCCCACCTGCCCACACCGACCAACATGCCCCATCTACACTAGTCCCACCAGCCCACACCGACCAACATGCCTCATATACACTAGTCCCACCCGCCCACACCGACCAACATGCCCCATCTACACTAGTCCCACCTTCCCACACCGACCAACATGCCCCATCTACACTAGTCCCACCTGCCCACACCGACCAACGTGCCCCATCTACACTATTCCCACCTGCCCACACCGACCAACATGCCCCATCTACACTAGTCCCACCTGCCCACACCGACCAACATGCCCCATCTACACTAGTCCCACCCGCCCACACCGACCAACATGCCCCATCTACACTAGTCCCACCTGCCCACACCGACCAACATGCCCCATCTACACTAGTCCCACCCGCCCACACCGACCAACATGCCCCATCTACACTAGTCCCACCTGCCCACACCGACCAACATGCCCCATCTACACTAGTCCCACCTGCCCACACCGACCAACATGCCCCATCTACACTAGTCCCACCTGCCCACACCGACCAACATGCCCCATCTACACTAGTCCCACCTGCCCACACCGACCAACATGCCCCATCTACACTAGTCCCACCCGCCCACACCGACCAACATGCCCCATCTACACTAGTCCCACACCGACCAACATGCCCCAACTACACTAGTCCCACCTGCCCACACCGACCAACATGCCCCATCTACACTAGTCCCACCTGCCCACACCGACCAACATGCCGCATCTACACTAGTCCCACCCGCCCACACCGAGCAACATGCCCCATCTACACTAGTCCCACACCGACCAACATGCCCCATCTACACTAGTCCCACCTGCCCACACAGACCAACATGCCCCATCTACACTAGTCCCACCTGCCCACACCGACCAACATGCCCCATCTACACTAGACCAACCTGCCCACACCGACCAACATGCCCCATCTACACTAGTCCCACCAGCCCACACCGACCAACATGCCCCATATACACTAGTCCCACCCGCCCACACCGACCAACATGCCCCATCTACACTAGTCCCACCCGCCCACACCGACCAACATGCCCCATCTACACTAGTCCCACACCGACCAACATGCCCCATCTACACTAGTCCCACCTGCCCACACCGACCAACATGCCCCATCTACACTAGTCCCACCTGCCCACACCGACCTACATGCCCCATCTACACTAGTCCCACCCGCCCACACCGACCAACATGCCCCATCTACACTTGTCCCACCCGCCCACACCGACCAACATGCCCCATCTACACTAGTCCCACACCGACCAACATGCCCCATCTACACTAGTCCCACCTGCCCACACCGACCAACATGCCCCATCTACACTAGTCCCACCTGCCCACACCGACCTACATGCCCCATCTACACTAGTCCTACCTGCCCACACCGACCAACATGCCCCATATACACTAGTCCCACCTGCCCACACCGACCAACATGCCCCATCTACACTAGTCCTACCTGCCCACACCGACCAACATGCCCCATCTACACTAGTCCCACACCGACCAACATGCCCCAACTACACTAGTCCCACCTGCCCACACCGACCAACATGCCCCATCTACACTAGTCCCACCTGCCCACACCGACCAACATGCCCCATCTACACTAGTCCCACGCGCCCACACCGAGCAACATGCCCCATCTACATTAGTCCCACACCGACCAACATGCCCCATCTACACTAGTCCCACCTGCCCACACCGACCAACATGCCCCATATACACTAGTCCCACCCGCCCACACCGACCAACATGCCCCATCTACACTAGTCCCACCTGCCCACACCGACCAACATGCCCCATCTACACTAGTCCCACCCGCCCACACCGACCAACATGCCCCATTTACACTAGTCCCACCTGCCCACACCGACCAACATGTCCCATCTACACTAGTCCCACCCGCCCACACCGACCAACATGCCCCATCTACACTAGTCCCACCAGCCCACACCGACCAACATGCCCCATCTACACTAGTCCCACCTGCCCACACCGACCAACATGCCCCATCCACACTAGTCCTACCTGCCCACACCGACCAACATGCCCCATCTACACTAGTCCCACACCGACCAACATGCCCCAACTACACTAGTCCCACCTGCCCACACCGACCAACATGCCCCATCTACACTAGTCCCACCTGCCCACACCGACCAACGTGCCCCATCTACACTAGTCCCACCTGCCCACACCGACCAACATGCCCCATCTACACTAGTCCCACCTGCCCACACCGACCAACATGCCCCATCTACACTAGTCCCAACTGCCCACACCGACCAACATGCCCCATCTACACTAGTCCCACCTGCCCACACCGACCAACATGCCCCATCTACACTAGTCCCATCTGCCCACACCGACCAACATGCCCCATCTACACTAGTCCCACACCGACCAACATGCCCCATCTACACTAGTCCCACCTGCCCACACCGACCAACATGCCCCATCTACACTAGTCCCACCAGCCCACACCGACCAACATGCCCCATCTACACTAGTCCCACCGGCCCACACCGACCAACATGCCCCATCTACACTAGTCCCACCCGCCCACACCGACCAACATGCCCCATCTACACTAGTCCCACACCGACCAACACGCCCCATCTACACTAGTCCCACCTGCCCACACTGACCAACGTGCCCCATCTACACTAGTCCCACCTGCCCACACCGACCAACATGCCCCATCTACACTAGTCCCACCTGCCCACACTGACCAACGTGCCCCATCTACACTAGTCCCACCTGCCCACACCGACCAACATGCCCCATCTACACTAGTCCCACCTGCCCACACCGACCAACGTGCCCCATCTACACTAGTCCCACCTGCCCACACCGACCAACGTGCCCCATCTACACTAGTCCCACCTGCCCACACCGACCAACATGCCCCATCTACACTAGTCCCACACCAACCAACATGCCCCATCTACACTCGTCCCAACTGCCCACACCGACCAACATGCCCCATCTACACTAGTCCCACCTGCCCACACCGACCAACATGCCCCATCTACACTAGTCCCATCTGCCCACACCGACCAACATGCCCCATCTACACTAGTCCCACACCGACCAACATGCCCCATCTACACTAGTCCCACCTGCCCACACCGACCAACACGCCCCATCTACACTAGTCCCACCTGCCCACACGACCAACATGCCCCATCTACACTAGTCCCACACCAACCAACATGCCCCATCTCCACTAGTACCACCTGCCCACACCGACCAATATTCCCCATCTACACTAGTCCCACCTGCCCACACCGACCAACATGCCCCATCTACACTAGTCCCACACCGACCAACATGCCCCATCTACACTAGTCCCACCTGCCCACACCGACCAACACGCCCCATCTACACTAGTCCCACCTGCCGACACCGACCAACATGCCCCATCTACACTAGTCCCACCTGCCCACACCGACCAACATGCCCCATCTACACTAGTCCCACACCAACCAACATGCCCCATCTACACTAGTCCCACCTGCCCACACCGACCAACATGCCCCATCTACACTAGTCCCACCTGCCCACACCGACCAACATGCCCCATCTACACTAGTCCCACCTGCCCACACCGACCAACATGCCCCATCTACACTAGTCCCACCTGCCCACACCGACCAACATGCCCCATCTACACTAGTCCCACCTGCCCACACCGACCAACATGCCCCATCTACACTAGTCCCACCTGCCCACACCGACCAACACGCCCCATCTACACTAGTCCCACCTGCCCACACCGACCAACATGCCCCATCTACACTAGTCCCACACCAACCAACATGCCCCATCTACACTAGTACCACCTGCCCACACCGACCAACATGCCCCATCTACACTACTCCCACCTGCCCACACCGACCAACATGCCCCATCTACACTAGTTGCACCTGCCCACACCGACCAACATGCCTCATCTTCACATAGAAACATAGAAAATAGGTGCAGGAGTAGGCCATTCGGCCCTTCGAGCCTGTACGCACCGCCATTCAATATGATCATGGCTGATCATCCAACTCAGTATCCCGTACCTGCCTTCTCTCCATACCCCCTGATCCCTTGAGCAAAAAGGGCCACATCTAACTCCCTCTTAAATATAGCCAATGAACTGGCCTCAACTACCTTCTGTGGCAGAGCATTCCACAGATTCACCACTCTCAGTGTGAAGAAATGTTTTTTCATCTCGGTCCTAAAAGACTTCCCCCTTATCCTTAAGCTGTGACCCCTGGTTCTGGACTTCCCCAATATCGGGAACAATCTTCCCGCATCTAGCCTCTCCAACCCCTTAAGAATTTTATATGTTTCTATAAGATCCCCCCTCAGTCTTCTAAATTCCAGCGAGTACAAGCCCAGTCTATCCAGTCTTTCCTCATATGAAAGTCCCACCATCCCAGGGATCAATCTGGTGAACCTTCTCTGTACTCCCTCTAAGGCAAGAACGTCTTTCCTCAGGTTAGGAGACCAAAACTGCACACAATACTCCAGGTGCAGTCTCACCAAGGCCCTGTACAACTGCAGCAGAACCTCCCTGCTCCGAAACTCAAATCCCCTTGCTATGAATGCCAACATACCATTCGCTTTCTTCACTGCCTGCTGCACCTGCATGCTTGCTTTCAATGACTGGTGCACCACGACACCCAGGTCACGTTGCATCTCCCCTTCTCCCAATCGGTCACCATTCAGGTAATACTCTGCTTTCCTGTTCTTGCCGCCAAAGTGGATAACCTCACATTTATCCACATTATACTGCATCTGCCATGCATTTGCCCACTCGCCTAATCTATCCAAGTCACTCTGCAGCCTCCTAGCATCCTCCACGCAGCTAACACTGCCACCCAGCTTCATGTCATCCGCAAACTTAGAGATGTTGCATTCAATTCCCTCGTCCAAATCATTAATATACACTGTAAATAACTGGGGTCCCAGCACTGAGCCTTGCGGTACCCCACTAGTCACTGCCTGCCATTCCGAAAAGGACCCGTTTATTCCTACTCTTTGCTTCCTGTCCGCCAACCAATTTTCTATCCACCTCAACACTGAACCCTCAATACCGTGTGCTTTAAGTTTGTACACCAATCTCCTATGTGGGACCTTGTCGAAGGCCTTCTGAAAGTCCAGATATAACACATCGACTGGTTCTCCCTTATCCACTCTACTAGTTACATCCTACACTAGTCCCACCTGCCCACACCGACCAACATGCCCCATGTACACTAGTCCCACCCGCCCACACCGACCAACATGCCCCATCTACACTAGTCCCACACCGACCAACATGCCCCATCTACACTAGTCCCACCTGCCCGCGTTTGGCCCACATCTCTCCAAACCCGTCCTCTCTGTGGAGAACGTGGACAGGTACACAAAGTGCTGGAGTAGTCTATCTCTCTAACCTGCTCTCTCCCTCTCTCTCTCTACCTCTCCCTCTCCCTCCCTCTCTCTCTCTCTCCCTCCCTCTCTCTCTCTCCCCCTCTCTCTCTCCCCAGGGCTCCACATGTGATGTAAGGGTCCGAAATGGGACGGTTTACGAGGGGATTTTCAAAACTCTCAGCTCTAAGGTAAAGCCACCGATATCTCCCCCACCCCACCCCGCCCCCCTCTCTCTCTCTCCTGTGACCGGCGGTAGAGTTGCCGCCTCACGGCGCCAGAGACCCGTGTTCCATCCCGACCGCGGGCGCTGTTTGTTTGTGCGTACGTACGTATGTTCCCTCTCCCCGTGACCTGCGTGGGTTTTCTCCGGGCGCTCCGGTTTCCTCCCGCGCTCCAAACACGTGCGTGCGGGTTTGTGGGTTAATTGGCTTCGGTTAACGATTGTAAATTGTCCCCCAGTGTGTGTGTGTGTGTGTGGGATAGTGTTAGTGTGTGTACGTGCGTGTGTTTGCGTGTATGTGTGCGCGTGCGTGCGTGCGGGTTTGTAGGTTAATTTGCTTCGGTTAAAGATTGTAAATTGTCCCCCAGTGTGTGTGTGTGTGGGATAGTGTTAGTGTGCGGGGATCGCTGGTCGGCGCGGACGGACGGACTCGGTGGGGAAGGCGTGGTGTTTCCTCGCTGTATCTCTAATCTGAACTCTCTGTCTCTCTCTCCCTCTCTCTCCCCGTCTCTCTCTGTCTCTCTCTCTCTCCTCTGTCTCTCTCTCTGTGTATCTCTCTGTCTCTGTCTCTCTCTCTCCCCCCTCTCTCTCCCCATCTCTCTCTCTCTCTGTCTCTCCCCGTCTCTCTCTCTCTCCCTCTCTTCGTGT